>NW_018251134.1:5775-37505 GCF_001263595.1 Phalaenopsis equestris | reverse complement strand
GGCTATGGCCAAACATGAGGAGAGGGAGGCCAGCACTACAAGGGCGATGATCAATTGCTTGTCTTATCTAAATAAGCTGATAAGTTGGAGGAAGATCCCTAAGATCCTACAGACTATACCCTCCATGGTTGCTAATAATATTAAGATCATCAAGGTTAGATGGGAGAGACCTCCTTACCCATTCATTAAAATCAATACAGATGGAACCTACACAAACAAGAGAGCAGGTATTGGGGGAATTTTAGAGATCACATAGGGCATACTTTGCTTTTCTATAAGGCCCCTTATATTGCTGAAGATGCCTTGGACACTGAAGCTGCTGCCCTATATTGGGCATTAAAATTTGCTAAGAAGAATAAGTGGAAGTAGATTGTTGCTGAAGTGGACTCCTCCCTGCTGGTGGAGCTGCTGAACATTAAGATGTCTTCCCCTTGGCATATTAATCAGTGGATTCACAAGATTAAAAAGTTTAGTCTTGATAGTAAGATTCATTTCTCTTTTGTGTATAGGGAAGCTAACAGACTTGCAAACTTCCTGGCTATGGAGGGTACAAATGTTGAGCATGCTGAGGTCTCCACAATCCTAACCCCCTTCCCCCCCCCCCCCTCACCTATTAACTCAGGGGGACAAACTCCAAATTCCTTATGTTTTGCATATACGATCTTTTTTGGTGTTATGATTTTCTGTTTTGGTCTTCTCTTTTTTTGGGTGATTTTTTGTGGAGTTGTAATGAGGCGGAGAACCCACCTATATTTTTAGTGTTAGTACTGGGTATTCCTCTCCCTATCCAAACTTTCTAATAACCTTTTTTGAGTAACAAGTATGGAGCCAAATAATGCTCCTTTTCTATATATATATATATATATATATATCATGCAGAATGGTGGTGGCGGCGCTGTTGGCTCTACTAGGGTTTCCATGGAGGTTCTTCACTATTGGTTAGTGATTGGAGGTGGAGAAGGGCTTTTTCTGCTGCTTGGGAGTCCTTTAGGAGCTTCTTCTAGTTTGGACTCCTTGCTTGGAGTGTTTTTTGTTTCCCGGGTTTTTGGTTTTTTTTTTAAATATTTATATATACATATATCATACATAATGTTTGTGGCGGAGTTGTTGGCTCTGCCAGGGTTTCCATGGAAGTTCTTCACTATGGGCTGGTGATTGGAGGTGGAAAAGGGCTTTTTTACTTCTTGGGAGTCCTTTAGGAGCTTCTTCTGGTTTAGACTCCTTCCTTGGAGTGTTTTTGGTTTCCCGAGTATTCATTTTTTTTTAATTTTAGAAATATTGTTCCATTGCTTTTTATAGGCCTGCTTCCTGGTTTGTTCTGAGAGTTCTGGGACTGTGCTCCTCTCTGGTTTTTCACTTGGTTTTTGGTTCTAGTTTTTGTTAAGTTGGACGCATTGTGGTTTTTTTGGGGGCTTTGTTGAAGGAGGAGCCAGGCGTTGTTCAAAGTTTTTTGGTTTGATCCTTTCCATGGCTTCCCCCATTAACATTGAGGCTAATGTTCAATGGAACAAGGCCACCTATGTTGTGGTAGGTGGCTATTCTACTGATGTTCTTCAAGACATGGATTTATTAGAATTTCCCTAGGAATTTCATGATACTGTTTCTGGTAAGGGGGATTCCCTATGTATTCTTCCTTTAGGATGCAAAGAAGGAGAACCGACCATCTATTTTTCACCACAGGAAATTACCTCATTGAATGAGGGAGTTAAACTTACTCTTGTAGGCAAATTCCAGCTAGTTCATCCTAAGATGGAACTTGTAGGGAACTATTTTGATTCTTTGAAACTTATTGGAGCTTGGAAGTTGGGTTTGCTTGATGGTAGACACTTACTTATACAATTGATCGTTGAAGAGGACAGGCTCTTTGCCAAGCAATCATTACTTATTGCAGGAACCACCATGAATATACTGAAATGGACACCTGGATTTGACCCAAGTAAAGAGCCACCCGTGGTTCCCCTTTGGTTTAAATTACCTTTTCTCCCCCTCCCATTTTTCAATTTGAATGCTTTGTTCAACATTGATTGTGCTTTTGGTAAGCCTTTAAAGGTTGATGCCCCTACATATAACAAAGCAAGACCTGCTTTGGCTAGATTCCTCATTGAAAGGGATATCACCTTGCTTGAACTGAAATGAATTTGGATTGGATCTGATAAGGAAGGGTTTTGGCAAGAAGTTATACTTGAGCAAAAGCCTTATTATTGTCAGAATTGTAAAATGTTTGGCCACACCACGGATAGGTGTTATAGATTGCACCCTCCCTCTAAAAGATCCCCTCCTAATAGAGAAAAGGATGTTATTTAGAAGCCATCTCCCCCTGTGTCTAAGACACCATTGTAAGAGGATATTGGAGGTGGTTCACTGGATAACTCCCAAAGTTCTATTGCTCCCTTTACTTCCAATGTTCCATCTTCTTCCTCCCCCAGAGTTTTAAGAGAAGAACTCAATACTGTGACTATCATTACTCCTTCAACCTGCTCACCAGTGGAGAGAATGGAGGAAACAAAAAAGGCTTCTTTGAATGAGATTCATATATCAAAGGCTCTAGATGAAAGAAGAATTGCTGAACTGACACAGATTTTGAAGGAAGATTGGCAGGTTCACACATCCAAGAGAAAAAAAAAACAAGCAACTAAAGTGCAGAGATTACAAATTGGTGCTACATCTTTAGTTACTGGAGGAAAGGGGAAGGCTGGATCTTCTCTTGCTGCTTCTAGAGGAGGAACAAGATCTAGATCTCAACCCTCACTTCACCTTTCCCCTCCAAATGATTAGTTTCTTTTACTATTTCTTTTGGGGCTATGCCCATTCCTAGTCTTTAACAAGGCTGAAACTTTTTATTAATAATTACAAACCTTGATTTGTTACTTGTATTAAACTTTTGGTTCCTTGTAAACTTCAGAGTGTTATGAGGGAGAATCTTGATTCCTTCACCCCCAGCTTCTCCCTACCTTCACTCAATCCTTTTTCCAACCTCCACCACTCTCCTCACATCTTGATCCTATCAGTAGCTATTTTTCCAATTTATACACATAACCTATCCCTGTCAAATATACAATAAGTCCTAAGGGATCCTCCATCCATATTACAATTCTACGCAAAAGGCATATAAAAGAAATTTTAACATAACCACTTTAAAAAATACATGTATGTGTCATAACATAACGTATACCAAACCAGTGCAGTATCCAAAATCCAGTCAAAATGAAAGAGAGTGGTATGGTAATCTTCCAAGAACAACTTTAGCATAGAAAACATAATGTAGCTTATCACCAGAAGACCGAACCTATTATGAGAGTTAAAAGTAACAAGAAAGTGAAGCATTAAATCATTAGTTGCAATAAGTAATAAGAGTTTCCTGGGAGGAATCACGATAACCAATACGAGCTAACTGCCTCTAGTTATATAGCATATTCACAGATAATAAATCATGAGCCTCAACACTATGAGCATTAATCCTATAATCCGACAACCAACATAAAATATGGCAGAAGGATCCAATGGCTTTAAGCCGTAAAGGCTCAATATACCTCCACTAATGTTTCAACCAATAAATCACGACAAGCCACAGAAAATACTATAAGTAATTTCTCCAAAAATTTACAACAAGCCACACTAAATATGCCCAAAAAAAGTGGCTTTGATAGTAATTAGTCAAAGCAACTATACCAAGCTTAATATCAGAAATAAAACCAATAAGCCACTCCACACTGAAGCTAGCCAAGTCATAGAGCTTCGAATAATAGCTGAAGTCCCAGGGATAAATAAGGCCCAAAAATCCTATCAAGAGAGCAGTAGTGTTATCACCCATCAAATACTCAGGCTTCATATAGACGTTCCAACAATATTTCCCCACTTGCCACACCAAAAACCACCCATAATAACTGTTAGGCACTATCAACATTCCATCATGAACATTTATATGAAACAAAACACACAAAACTATGATCAACATAGTGACAAAAGTATAACAAAAAATTCAGTCCATCATGAAGCAGGCCAATGTGAAGCTATAAAGCTTCAAAAAATTGCTCACGACACAAAAAGAGGCAATCCACCTATAACCATTCATAAAAGTAACTGTGCTACCACCAAATATATCAATGAAGAAAAAGTAAGGTTTTTAGGTAGTGTCAAAGAGATTTCTAATAGACCATGTAGAAATGTCATACACCGTAAGCCTCCAATTGTAAAAAAGCTTCAGAAAAATAACATCAGGGGTTTTAGGGATGTAAGATGTGTTGTTAGATGCATAAGGCGACCACGACAAAATTTCAAGAAAAATTGCAAGTAGCTTGAAATGAATAAATTAGAGCATTCAGCATATCAAGACTCCATTCACCATTAATCCAACAATCGGAGACCAATAAATTTACATCATAAGCATGGAGAGGCAAGTAGAAAAAGTAGAGAGACCCCGTTCATCTTTCCGAAAGGAGATACTGCCATCACCTATATCCCAAAACATAAAATGTGAGGCTACATCAAGAGCAACAATGATGGCTTTCCAAAGTTTAGAATCCCCCACTCTCCAATTAACATTGGATGGATGTAAATTTTTGCGATATTTATGTTGCATGAATTTAGCCCACAGAGACTCCCCTTGCCAAAATTTGAACCAGAGTTTACGCATAGTGTGCTGAAGTGTTTTAAACCCAAGCCCACCAGCATAAAGAGGTTTACAAGTGTAGTGTCAAGTAGTCCAATTCCTAGTAGTTCTATTGCCCTTCCAAAGGAATTTTTTAAATATATTCTCAAGCATCTTTTGAGTACTCTTTTTGGTTTTGAGAACCTACATCTTATAAAGAGGGATTGCACAAAGAAAACTTTTCAATAAAGTGAGCCTACCTCAATTAGAAATGAAATTATTTTTACAATCATTTATCTTGAGTTTAACCTTACCAATCACCTCGTCCATCTAGGTTTGTTTGATTCTGCCTCTAAGAATATAGATACCGAGATACTTTAAGGGGTGCTTAAGGATTTTGCATCCTGTGAAATTAGAAGCCCAAGTGATATGCCTAAAAATGTATTACTTTCCATGCTTTATTTAATAATGATGTTGCACTTTAAAGGTATGTTTTCTTGTGTTTTTGGTTATAGGTACATAAAAACTGAAGAAGTTGGAGTGATTGGGGCAAAAAGAACAAAAATGGACCAAAACGGAGCAAACGAGAGCAAATCGGGTCGAATAGGGGCACACTAGAGCCAAGGGGACCTAAACCGGACACTTAAGTGCCTGTGTCAGGTGCTTAAGCGCCAAAAATGGAGCTTAGGTGCCACTAGACAGAGAGGGGTGAACTTAAGCGCTCAAAAATCGGCCCTTAGGAGCCAGAAACGGTTTTCAACATATCTTCTAGAATATACATCGGATTTGGATGATTTTTGAAGCGGTACTTCATGTATATTATGGGGAATTCATTGGAAATGATAAAATTTACTTTATATAAGAATTTATTGTGGTTAGAAGGGCTGTTATATGGAGTTTTGAAGAGGCACTTCGGGCACCATTTGGAAGATTCAATGAATATGGACAGTTTTGAAGAGACACTTAAGCGTCTCTTGGAAAATTATAAAAAAATACTTGGAAATGTTTTTAAAAGAACTCTTTGACTCTTGAATTAATTGAAAGGGGAGAAGAGAACTTGGAGAAGAAGAGAAGAAGGCTTGGGCGTGAGCCCGAAGCGGGACGGCAAGATGAGAGAGAAAGAGAGAGAGTGAGTGAGAGATTTCTTCTTTTCTTTTTCTTCTTTTCTTTTCACCTTTTTCTTAGAGAGGATTGTAAGGAGATTACTTTTTCTATATAAGGAGAGTTTGACTTCTATCAGATATAAGTATTTTCATTATATTTTGATTTGAATTTAGTATTTTGTTTGTATGTTTTCAAAGTCTTATTCAACGAAAAGTTCTTATTGTTTCTCCATGTTAAGTGAGTAGTTTTCTTTTCTCTTCCCTCTTGTAATGAATTAGTATGCATGTGTGGGATATAGAATCAAGTAGAGTTAAAATAAATTATGATAATTTTACTTTTTTCTTTATTTACATGTAAACTTGATCCACTTGCATGTTAAAATTTGTTGTGAGAACATGCATGATCCAGGATGGTATTGTCTCAATCAACTGTGGTAGGATCACATGAGATTTTATGGATGATAATGTAGTCCATATATTTAAGTGAAAATAAATAGGGAAATAATCCTTAAAGGGTGTAGAATTAGAAGACTTTAGAGTGAAAGGCTAAAGCCCTCTATTATTTTAGGTATTGATGCGAGATGTTAGCCTCCAAGTGGAGGGATAAGAGGGAACTCTAGAGTGAGAGCTAGTATCTTCCCAGCCTAGCCATCTTCAAAACTATTCAAACTTTAGATTAACCAATATTCTTTTTAAAATCTCTAGTAAGGGTAAAGAATACAATTGCTCCTATTTTTCACAATCTCTCTCACTACTTGTTTTACTTTTACACATGTCACTACTTTCATTGTATGAGGAAGAGTATTTTTAATATATTAAAAACCCCACTTTCTAATTTTCACTAAGTATTTAAATTTAGAAGTAGAAGTAGTATTGTAGTGATAATTATAGGATAAAATCAACACCAAACTTTTATCAACCTTCCAATCTAGGTCGTGTTATTCCAAACTAGAATTTTTCTTGAAAGTCGTCGTGATTTACCTCGATCTCCGTGAGATCGATATTCGGGGCTTAATCAGAAAGCCCTATGTTACTTGATAATGGTACATATACTTGATTAGAATCCATAGAAATATAATTCAAATCTTACTTTTCTTGGGATCAAGTTTTTGGTGTCATTACCGGGG
Organism: Phalaenopsis equestris; assembly: GCF_001263595.1. Lineage (NCBI taxonomy): Eukaryota > Viridiplantae > Streptophyta > Magnoliopsida > Asparagales > Orchidaceae > Phalaenopsis > Phalaenopsis equestris. The sequence goes on along the minus strand of NW_018251134.1, from coordinate 30,687 downwards.
ATTAAAATCTTCAGATTAAAATCCGGGGATTAAAATCTTCAAGTAGTGGTGTCAACTTTTTAAATTCTACATATAAAAAAGAATATCGAGATTAAGTTTTTGGTGCCGTTGCCGAGGATCGTAACGGTTGATCTTAGCTTTTAAAAGAATTTTAGTTAAAATAATTAGGCTTAGACTTGGAAAATTTTAGTGTCGTAAAATCTTTTTTTGTGCTAAAAGTGTTTTTTGTATGAAAAAGTGTTATGAAAAAAACTGCTTGTGTGAAAAATATGGTGTTTGTGAAAATATTTTGTTGTGTTGAATATATTTTTAATTTTATTTGGTTAATTATTAATGTATTGTTCCTTGTGTTGCGTATGCAAAACAAAAGATCTGCAGGACTTGTGCCTTATGATTCCAAGTTAGAAAAAAAAATTAAAAAATAGGAGGGACTTGAAAAACTAGAAATGGAATTGGAAAACATTCAAAATAATGACTTATAAAATCATCATAAATGATTGAGGGATTATGTAAATACTATGATAGATAAAATTCACTCAACTATACAAACCCGTGTCAGAGAAGCTGACTCATTTAAACTAAATCCAGAGATTATCCAACTGGAACAGAACAACTAGTTTGGGGGAACTCCTTTGGACTCCTTTGGGGGAACTCCTTTGGAGGATCCCTTTTTACACTTATCAAGTTTTCTAGAACTTTGTGCTACATTTCGTTATAACGGCATGTCAGACGATGCCGTTAGACTAAGGTTTTTTCCTTTCTCACTAAGTGATAAGGATAAAATATGGTTATACTTATTAGCACCCGCTCTATTAAAAATTGGGAGGAGTTAACTCAGAAATTCCTAGTAAAGTATTTTCCACCTTCAAGGATAACTAATCTTAGAAATGATATTATCTCATTTTATCAGTATAAAGGTAATTCAATATATGAAGCCTGGGAAAGATTTAAGGAACTCTTAAGAAAGTGTCCACACCATGCTCTGTCCGACTGGTTAGTCATTCAAACTTTTTACAATGGGTTAGTAGGATCCCTTAGGTCTATAATTGACGCTGTCACTAGTGGATCATTAATGTCAAAACTATTTGATGAATCATATGAGCTAATCGAAGAAATGGCTACAAATGAATTTCAATGGCCCTCTAAAAGGGTAAATCCTAAAAAGCTAGCCAGTGGTCATAATACAGACACGATTGCAATTCTTGCATCTCAGGTTGCTACAATATCAAGGAAGTTGGACCAATTTGGAATGAACCAGCAAAAATTTACTCCAGTAAGTGAGGAAAGTTTATTAAGACATATGATTGATTCTAAGTTATCATATATGACTTCAAATACCATAAAAAACCTGTAATCTAACTTTTAAAACCCAGGTTGGAAGAACCATACTAATTTTAACTGGCATCATACTATTAAGGGTGGAAACCAAAAATGGGAAAATAGTCATGAGAATCCTAATCAATGTTGGAATAATCAAGGGAACAGAAACTATAGACATTCATATCCATTGAACTCTAACAATGATAAAAAATCTGAGGATAAGAAGCTGTCTATAGAAGAAGGGGTGTTGCAAATGGGAAACCAGTTGCAAAGTCAAAATGTTGCAATTAAAAACATAGAGAATCAACTTGGACAAATTGCTAATTCACTTTGTAATAGACCCCAAAAAACACTTCCTAGCGACACTGAGATTAACCCTAAAGAGAAAAATGATGAACAAATTGACGCTGTCCAATTAAGATGTGGAAGAGAGATAGAGGGTGTGGTTAGAAAAGAGAAAGAAGTTGTGAGAGAAATAAAGGAAACTATAAGACCTAAAGAACATGTTTCTAAGGATCCGGAAAATTTAATATCTCCAACTAAAATCAAATTATCAAGACCACGACCTCCATTTCCCCAAATATTTAAACAGTATGAGTTGGATAAACAATTTTCAAAGTTCATGGAACTACTTAAAAAGTTAACGATTAATATTCCTTTCGCTGAAGCTTTGGAACAAATGTCAAGTTATGCAAAATTTATGAAGGAGATATTAAATAAGAAAAGGAAATTTTGGAATTACAAGATAGTTTCATTAAGTGAGGAGCGTAGTGTTGTATTTCAGAAAAAGCTTCATAAGAAAGTTAAAGATCCTTCTAGCTTAACAATTCCTTGTTTATTTGGAGAAAGATTATGTGAAAAAGCTTTATGTGATTTAGAATCGAGCATTAATGTGATGCCTATATCTATATTTAAAAGGTTAGGTTTAGCTGATAATTCTTCCAATACTGTAACCCATCAGTTAGCAAATCGATCTATCATTTATCCGGAAGGGGTTACAGAAGATGTGCTTGTTAAAGTGGATAAATTTATTTTTAATATGGACTTTATTGTATTAGATATGGAGGAAGATACAGAAAATCCATTTATTTTGGGGAGACCTTTCCTTATTACTGTACAAGCTATGATAGATGCACAAAAAGGAGAGTTATTTATGAATATTAATGACCAGGAAGTCACTTTAGATGTGTTAAAGGCTATGAAATATCCAGTTGAGAGAAAATATGATGATTGTTTCTGGATGGATGAAATTTATTATCTAAGTAAAGACCATTTCCAAGAATGTTTTGAGGGTAAGTTAATAGATGAGATCAAAATGGACTTTCATGATGAGTTGAAAAAGTTGTTTAAAGAAGACTGTGTGTATGTTCAGGAGAGGTGAAAAATGATGGACGCTACTGAAAATAATAAATTTTTAACTCTATTTGTTTAAAAATCTCATGAACTTAAGATGAATGTACCCCATACAATTTAAATGCCTACCTGTTTACGGAATTCATCTACACTACCAGTCTTTATATCATAAAATTTGAATCAATCACAAGAACCTGAATTGAATGATAAAATCAGTAAAAGATCTCCTAAGAAAGAGTTATTCAAAATCACTGAATGGCATATTCCGTGGTATACAGACAAAATGAATGAGATTCTAAAGTTGGGGCAACCAGAGTAAAAATTGGATGCATCGGGTCATTGATGTTATACCAAGTGCTTCATGGGAGGCAACCCGCGGTTATCTTTGTTATCTATTTATTTTGATTGTTGTTATGTTGGATTGGATAATAGTGAGATGTTGGACTTTGATCTGTGTTTGATGTGTAAGAGTGGATTGGATTAATGGTTTATGGTAATTCATTCGTCATGACTATATTTTTATATGATTTCTGGTAGTAGCAGGTTGATGAGTATGTTACGACTTAGTTCTTTGCTGGAGCTGAGCATTACCTTAAATCATGTAGAGTTTGGACTTGAGACACTCCATGTAAACTCTATTACTTCCTTTATCTAAATTTGTATTCACCGGGTAAGGTCATGAACTTACTTGGTGAACAACATCTGGATGAACTGCACTATATTTACCAGATTAATGGTTTAAGGTAATTCATTTGTCATGACTATATTTGTATATGATTTCTGGTAGTAGCAGGTTGACGAGTCTGTTAAGACTTAGTTCTTAATCAAAGTTGAGCATTACCTTGAATCACGTAGTGTTTGGACTTTAGACACTTCATGTAAACTCTATTACTTCCTTTATCTGACTATGTATTCACCGGGTAAGGTCATGAACTTACTCAGTGAACAGTGAACAACATCTGGATCAACATCTGGATTAACTGCACTATATTTACCAGATTGTGTATGCCTTAGACTTAGAGTAACCTTGAAATTGGTAACAGATGAAGTAATTCTAGTCCATATGTGATAATGATGCAAGATTTTATAATACACCCACTTTATTACTATAGTTTTTTTCTATTAGAAATTGAAAGTAAGGAGGGGAAATGTGAGTAGAAGGGAGATCAAATTAACCTCAGTTGTTGTTTATTTATAAATCTGTGAGTCTATGTATTGGATTTTGTGTGTCTATGATTGTAAGTCAAGCTAAATGAGTCTTTATAGATGATAAAACTTATCTCAATATTTTAAACTTGTTAGAATCCAACAATTCATTTATGAAGTTTAAAATGTGTTACCGTTTAATCTTCAGTTTGTACCTGTTCTACTATTTAAAATTCTTTTATAGTGTTATGTCAAGCATGTTTAGGCTAGATTTACTTTCTACTATAATATTCTACCATGTTTTATTTGTTGATATTTTTGTAGGATGTGTAGTAAATTATAAAAGTGATCTTTCCCTGCCACATATTTTTGTACTTCATTGATACACATGTTTGAGCTTGGGGGGGGGGGGAATGTTTCAAATTTAAACCTTACTTATTTTCAAAATTATTATAAATATATTTTTAGTTTAATTCTAATGATTATTGTTATGTCGAGTCATCTTAAGGATTTTAAACTTTAAATATAGAAATGGAGTAGGAAAACTTAGTTGATATTTTTAGTGAAAAGGGTGAACCTACAGTTAAGATATTTATTTAAGAACTTGGGAAAATGAATAACTATATTTAGTAGGAAAAATTATATTTTTTTGGAAAAATTATATTTAGTAGGAAAAATTATATTTTTTTGAAAAATTAAGGATTCTTAGAATTCTTATTTTCAAACATTTAAGGCTCTCTTAGAAAGTATTTTTTTAAACAAATATACATCTTTTCAAGTGAAGGAAAGAAATAATTTTTAACTTTAAAGGAGGATAGTAGAATTCAAAATTTTTTAAGGACTTCTCTAGATATAGTAATCCTCACATACAAAAAAAAAGAAAAAAAAATTAATGGATCAAAAAAAGATCCCGAAAAAAAAAGAAAAAAAAAAGAATAAAGTGAGGAGAAGCTTGAGGAGAAGTCCTAATCAAAAATTGGTTTCACTTGAGCCTTTCTGGAGTAAAGAACTTAAATCAATCCTAAGCTTGATTTTTATACTTATATTAGTAAAAATTATTTCTAAAAGAGTTCTTAACTCTAGAATGTAGTTCATAGGATCCGAAGTATGAAAAATCTGCATATATTTCTGAACTTGATAGGAAAACAAATTTCCAAGTTTGCTGATAAATATTTTAGACCATGGGCTAGTTTGATTCACTAGAAGTTCTTCTAATTTAAAGTATCATATTTTTAGAACAAAATTTTAGCAATTCTAAAGGATGACCCATTAAATCTATTCTACATAAATTATTTTAAAAATGTAGTATTACTTGAGGACAATTATTGTTTATGTTTGGGGGATTTTGATACGCCTAAAAATGTACTACTTTTCATGCTTTTTTTTATAATAATATTGTACTTTAAAAGTATTTTTTCTTGTGCTTTTGGTTGTAAGTACATCAAATTGATGAATTTGGAGTGGTTGGAGCAAAAGGAACAAAAATGGACCAAAACAGAGAAAACGGGAGCAAATCAGGTCGAATCGAAGAACACTGGAGCCAAGGAGAGATAAATCGAACACTTAAGTACCTGTGCCAGATGATTAAGTATAAAAAATGGAACTTAGGCTGCACCAAATAGAGAGGCGAGCGCTTAAGCACCCAAAAATTGGTGCGTAGGCATTTAAGACGGTTTTCAACATATCTTTTAGAACATACGTCAGATTTGGACAATTTGATTTGGACAATTTTTGAAGTGGTTGGACAATTTTTGAAGTGGTGCTTCGTGCATATCTTGGGGAATTCATTAGAAATGATAAAGGGTACTTTTTATATAAATTTTGGGTGGTTATAAGGAGTTCTGAAGAGGCACTTCAGGCACCATTTGGAAGATTCAATGAATATTGACAGTTTTGAAGAGACACTTAAGCTTCTCTTAGAAAATTATGAAAAAATGCTTGGAAATATTTTTAAAATAACTCTTAGACTATTGAATTAATTGAAAAAGGAGAAGAATACTTGGATAAGAAGAGAAGAAGGCTTGGGGTGAGCCCCAAGCGGAGCGACAAGATGAGAGATAAAGAGAGAGAGTGAGAGATTTCTTCTTTTCTTTTTTACTTTGTTCTTGGAGAGGATTGTAAAGAGATTAATTTTGATATATAAGGAGAGTTTGACTTCTATAAGATATAAGTATTTTCATTGTATTTTGATTTGAATTTAGTACTTTGTTTGTATGTTTTAAAAGTCTTGTTCAATGAAAAGTTCTTATTGTTTCTCCATGTGTAGTGAGTAGTTTTCTTTACTCTTCCCTCTTGTAATGAATTAGTATGCATGTGTGGGATATAGAATCGAGTAGAGTTATAATATATTGTGATGTTTTTACATTTTTCTTCATTTTCATTTAAACTTGATCCACTTCCATGTTAAAATCTATTGTGAGAACATGTAAGATCCGAGATGTTATTTTCTCAATCAACAAAGGTAGAATCACATGAGATTATATCGATAAGAATGTAGTCCATATAGTTAAGTGCAAATAAATTGAGAAATAATCTTTAAAGGGTGTAGAATTAGAATAATTTTGAGTGAAAGGCTAAAGCCCCTAATTTGGTCTATTGTTTTAGTGTTTTAGGTTTTGATGCTTTGGTCTATTGTTTTAGGTTTTGATGCTAGATGTTAGCCTCTAGGTGGAGGGATAATAGAGTGAGAGCTAGTATCTTCTAGTATCTTCTCTGCCTAGCCCGCCTTCAAAACTATTCAAACTTTAGACTAATCAATGTTATTTATAACATCTCTAATATGGGTAAATAATATAATTGCTCCTATTTTTCACAATCTCTTATTACTTGTTTTACTTTTACACATGTCACTACTTTCATGCATGAGGAAGAGTACTTTTAATATATTAAAAACACCACTTTTTGAATTTCACTAAGTATTCAAATGTAGAAGTAAAACTTGTATTGTAGTGATAATTGTAGGATAAAATCAAAATCAAACTTTTATCGGCCTTCCAAGCTAGGGTGTGTTATTCTAAACTAGAATTTCTCGTGAAAGTCATCGTGATTAACCTCGATCTCCATGGGATCGATATTCGGGGCTTAATCAGAAAGCCCTATATTACTTGATAACGATACGTATACTAGCATAGAATCTTAATATTAATTGATTATATTTAATTAAATTTTTACACGATCTCTCGCAACAAAAAAGTGGAATCAAGAATCGGGGATTAAAATCTTCAAGTATCAAGTATTGGTGTCAACTTCTTAAATTCTACATATAAAAAAGAATATAGGGATCACCAAGTAAGAGTATTAGGTGGAGCACCTTTGCCAAAGTAAATGGAGCACTTAGCCATATTTAACATCATCCCAGAAGTATTTTAAAAATATTTTAATAGAGTCATGGTAGCTTTAATGGCGCGTTTGCTAGCATTTAAAACCAAAATGACATCATCAGCATAAGCAAGATGACTCACAACAATTTTGGACTTATGAGAAAATTGAAGATAAGGACGCTCTAGATGTTGCTTATTAATAAGCGTGGAAAGATAATGAAATGCAATTATGAACAGAGTGGGAGAAAGAGGATCTCCTTGCTTGATGCCCCTTCCAACAGAAAAGAATTCACATGCTTCACCATTGATCACCACACTAAAGCTATTATTGGATAGCTAATGCAAAATTCCTGTTTAAAGCCTTTTGCTTTCATAATATTAAGAATGAAGTCCTAATTGATAGTATCAAAAGCTCTTTTAATATCCAATTTAAGGACCATGTTGACCCACTTGCACTTTTTGTTCAACTCCTCAATCATTTCTTGCGCTAAAAGAATATTCTCGTTAATGTCCCTGCCCTTAATGAAAGCAGACTGTTGTTCAGCAATGATGTGATTGAGATTAGGCTGCATTCTACTAACAATGATCTTATTCATAACTTTAGATATCACCGTGGTGAGAGAAATAAGATGAAAATTATCCCACATGATCTTATCATTGCCTTTAGGAATAAGGACTATCAGAGCCGAGGTCAAATATTTTCCAGGATTGTTTCCTTAGAAAAAACTTTAGATTGCAAGAATAACTTCCTTCTTGATAACCTCCCAATCCTGCATGTAGAAAGCAGAAGAAAAGCCATCAAAACCCAGGGCTTTATTAGGGAAAATAGATTTGGAGGCATTCAAGATTTCATGCTCATCTAGAGGATAAACCAAGCTAAGATTTTTAATGTAATCATACTCATTTTCAAAATAAGTAGGATCAACAGGCATAGTGTAAGAAGAATTGTGAAATAGTTTAGTGGGAAAGCTAACAACACTATCACCAATCTCATTCATATTAGTAGTAATGCTCCCATCCGCTTTTTAATTTTTAAAATGCTACTAATATTTCTTCTATGATTAAGAGTTGCATGAAAATATGGTTTATTTCTGTCTCCTGCAACAAAGGAAGAATTATTAGCTTTCTGCTTTAGCAAATTTTCTTCTCATGTAATAGCCTCCAATAAATTTAAATGAGCATGAGCAACATTGCCCAACAAATGAGTGGAAACCTCTTCCAAACAATCAACAGTGTTCTGAGCATCCATCACATTTGATCATATTGTGGAGAGAATCCAAGACAAACTACAATGTTGGGTCAACTTTTATTTGTCTAATGGGGGAAGAGGGAAGAGTCACTCTTCTCAAAAGTGTATTATCTTCTCTCCCTACTTATTTGTTACAAATGACAGTAATGAAGAAATCTACACAAAAGAGTCTGGAAAAAAATTTAATCAGTTTCTGTAGTTTGAACAAAGGAAGCAATTGCATTGGACTAGCTGGAGTAAGGCCTGTAATGCTACTAAATATGGGGGCTTGGGTTTCTAAAGCTTTTCTCATCTTATACATGTAAACCTTTGTAAACTTTTGATAAAATTTAGATCTCAAGATTCTCTCTGGGCTAGATTTATGATGGGCAAATATTACAAACACATACATCTCAATCAAGTTCAAAGAAAATTGGGTAATTCTATTATGTGGGCCAAGATGTTAAAAGTAAGGGCTGAGGCTGAAAGACTTTTCATATGGGATGTGGGGGAGGTTAAAGTTAACTTCTGGTTGGATAATTGGCTTGTGGATGGATTATTGCTATTGGTATTGGATCCTCATATATGTCTAATGCTTCTACCAAAGTGGCTGATTATTGGGTGAATGGGAGGTGGAATCTTGAGGCACTCCAAGCTGTTTGTGAACCATCTCAGATCTCTAATATTCAAGAAATCTCCATTGACCCCTCAAGAAAGGATAGAGTGGTGGTTAAAAAGAAATAATTCCAAACTATATCTGCTTTCATTGGAGAGTTTTGTTTCTCTCAATAGGAGGTGGAATGAGGCACTAGAGTGTGGAGCAAATTTTTATCACCATCTATGTCTTTTTTCTATTGGAGATTATCTCATAAACTCCTCCCTACTGATGATATTCTGAATTTGAAAGGTCTAACGGGTCCTTCTTGATGTGTTTTGTGTTAAAAGGAGGAGGAATCTGTAAATCATCTTTTCTTCAATTGTTCCACTCTTTTCTTCAATTGCTTTTCTTCAATTGTTCCACTATGCAACTGATTTGGGAGACTTTCTTAAATCAGGCTATGTTATCAGTTCTGAACCTATCTTGGGGGAATTTTTTTCAGTTCTAGCAAGATTGTCTGGATAGCAAACTTCTTGTGGTGCCTTGTATTGTGGCTTGGTTTGTCTGGATGGCAAGGAACAAAATAAATTTTGAGGAAGCTGAAGTTGGGGAGAAAAAAGAGGCTAATCACTGTATTGCTTATGTACAAAAACTCAAAAAGTTAAAGAAATTCCCTCAGATTTTTCCTCATGGTGCTCAGGATACCTCTAATCCTTTTATGCCTATTCTGGTGAAGTGGTTATCTCCACAACAAGGATGGGTCAAGCTTAATATTGATGGGAGTTTCCTTTATCCCCATTCTAGTATGGGAGGTATCTTTAGAGATTGTAGAGGTGTTTTTCTTCTCTTCTTACAGTCTCCTACCTTTGTCAAGGATCCTTTAGAGGCTAAAACTCTGGCTTTATACTGGGCCATCCTTCTTGCCATCAGATTTGGTTTTCATCACCTCTAGGTGGAATCTGATTATAGTACCTTAGTGAACATTATGAATGAGGCCATAGATGGCCCTTGGCATCTGATATACTTAATTAAGGAAATTCAGTATATGGATATGGGGGATGGTATACAGTTTTATGTCTCCCTTATCCACAGGGAAGGTAATAGGCTTCCAAATTGGCTTTCTAGAATGGGGCTACACAATGACCACACTCTGATTAGCAAATCCATAAACCCTCCATTGCAATTACTTTTGGAAGGGGATCTGTTACCCTTACTTTTTGTTAGATCAAATTTTCCATAGGTTTTTGAGGGCTCACCCTGCTTCTTTTTAAGGGTCCCCTTATTTATAACTTTTTGGGTTTTCCTCTAATATAGTCTTTGTTTTTGGGATTATTACCTTCTCACTAATATATATATATTTATATATATACATATATATATAGAAAACTATGAAATCCAACTGATCCCATATCTTTCATATTTTAAAAGAAAGAGTGACACACCTTAAGCTATGTATCCATCTCAAAAGATAGACACATGGCTTGACGGTGAGACTCAATAAAATAAACTAAGAAATGTATGACATCCATTTGGTTTGCAAAATCATTTTTATTATAAGCCGACAAGTTCCCCAAATTAATATGAAAAATTAAATAGTGTTTATTTTAAGCTCGATTTGGAAAAGCTTCCTATAAGGACAAGACCCTATAGTTAATTACATTTTAGATAAACAAAGTTACCTAAGAAAAATCTCAATAAGAATCGGGGGATATTATGTTTAAGAAGTTAAAAGGAAAGAACTTTTTCAACGAGATCTGGTAAAGTGGTGTTAAATGTGAATGACTCAAATTTGGAATAATTACTTTTTGATTCCAAAGGAAGAAGAAGTAGGGGATGTCAGAGATCCTGAGGAGAACCTCGTTGACTTCCCAGTCTACCTTATAGTTTGGCCTCAATTTTGGAGAGAGATTATTTAAATGTTTCATCCTGCCAATTCTATTATTTAAGGCTTACATTCGTGTGAAATGATCACACAAATAGCCTGGAAGATGTGAGGATTTAGGTCGTGATGAACGACAATCTCAGAATCCTAAAACAGGTTAGGACTTAAATTATATAGAATGGCTATACAAAGGCCTACATATAAGTTGAGGATTTCACACTACATATAAAACATTGAAATCTTATGACTTGTTATTTAATTCTAAAGAATGATTTAGTTTGTGTAGACACATTTTACTATTGAAGATGACTGTGATGCCCATAATGCCAGCTCCAAGATCCTCGACGTGGCGAGTTTAAGTTTTAAAAATTTCAAATTGTAGATATTGAGAGAAGTATCAGGTTCAGAGGTTAAGTTTTCTAATGTGTCGAGTTTTGATGTTAAATTAAGTGTTTCCTAATGTCATGGTTATTTAAATATTAAGGGGGGGTTAAAGTTGATTAGAGTGACACTAGTTTGGATCCCATGGTTCCCTCGATTTGGTATCACTATTTTCTTTTGAACTTACTTAGCTTAAACGAGTTATGAAGCCCATTTAAATCGGGGAGAACTCATTAGCAACCGTGGGTTACCTCCTTTGAGGGACTCCCGTAAATACAAAAGGATGTTTTAAATTTTGTGATTTTCAAAGAATTTATGGTTACCTTTGAAACAATTTATTTAGTTTTTAAAAATGATGATTAATTTTTGAGAAGTTGTTTTGGTTGGAAGTAAATGAAAGTACTCTAATATTACAGAAAAGCTTAAACAAGAATAGTTGAAGGTGTAACTAAAAAACTCCATGTTATGACTTATTGAATCCCAAAATATCATAATGGATGATTCTAGAACAAAATATAGCAAGTTCAATTTGTCCTACAGAATATTCATGAAATTTCAATGTATCTAGAGAATGATCTCAGATTGCTTTGAAGATCTCTTGAAATATCTAAGTTCATTATGAACTTATCATATTGTTCCATTAATAATCTCAGGCCAAATTAAAATTACGCTATTACTTGGTGAACTTTGACATTTTAATCATTCCAATGACAGGGTACTCAATTAATCAGTTAATATCTTGCTTAAAAGTTATGTGGGTGAATGCCCCTAAGGCATGTTTCAGTCATTAAAGATTTCATACCCACCACTAAAGTTGGGCTTGATGGTAATAAGCATTAACAACATTATTTTCTAATTCTCATCAAAAAAAGTTTTAAAATCAAGTCTAGATCACTACCAAGTCCCTTAATGAATCTAATGGGAGACAGATTTGACAACTATTAGAATTTTAATTTAGATGATATGGATTATGATTAAAAGAAGTCAGATCATTTATTAATTATGGACTTAATCATAAGTCGAACATCCTCTCCCTAATTTAAGCCCATCATTTAACAATCATTTGATTTTGATCAACTTCCAAATATGATAATTTAGAATATTTATAATTTTATTCTTATCATTGAAAGGTGGCAAGTTAGTTTCTACCTTTTACCCATTATGTTTCAATCATCCAAACATATCATCCAAACATGTGAAATTAGGATCAAAATTGCCCATTTTCCCTTTGATTACTCCTAAATTTTGATTAAGGGACCAAAATCCAGGACCACTTTACCCTTGGGGCTCTTCACCTCATAACCCATGAAGCATAATTCAAGTGACTTAAGAGATGTTTAGAGTACTCTACCCATAAGGTAATGAAAACATCAGAGGAGAAAAATGTGGTTTCTTAGATTTTAATTTAAATATTTGATTTAGCTTAGAATATAGGATTTTTCTTTTTCTTTACTTATTTAAATGATCAAAGTGAAGCTTTTGGTTATGAAAAAAGTATTAGAGGTTCCCCTAGGTCAGAGAAAACACTTAGGCAAAATGCCATGATTTTTTTAAGCAAATTATTATTTTAATTTTATAATTATTTAATGATTTTTAGTGATTTAATTAAATAAGAAATGTATTTTAATTACAAAAATTATTTTTTATTTTTTTATTAAACCTCTCTAAGTTCAAAGAACTCAGAGAAATAAATTTAATATTTTTATGATTTTTAATTTTTGTTTTATAGTTTTTTAAATGAGAAGAAAAGGAAAATACATTTTGAGCCTTTAAAAATTGATTTTTTTAGTTAGAAAAATTAGAAAAAATGTTTTAATGATTCTTAAGTGAACATGAAGCAATTAGGAAAATTTTGAAATGTTTTTGTATTTTTTTTTTAATTTTTAATTATTTTTAATTATTTTTAATTCAAAAACATAATCTAAGAATAAAGTATTTTATCAAAAATGACTTATTTTTCCTAAGTGCTCCTGATCAGAAAACCACTTTTCATGATTTTCCTAAGTTTATTTAATTTACTATAATAATTTTTGTACCAAAATATAATGTTTCTTACAAAATAAACTTTAGTACTTAAACCTAATCAATTGATTTTTAAATTTTTACAGTGGCTTAAAATGATTTTTATGCACAATGTGGAATTAATTTTATCAATTTATTATTATTATTTAATTTACATAAATTAATACAAGATATACGCACTTAATTAAATACAAAAATACATCAAATTGTTCAGACCATCAGGTTACTTTTCCTAAGATTCTCTGACCATAAGAAACCTACTAAAATTTGTCCTATAATTTTTCAAGTGTTATTTCAATTTATATAATTAAATTAAGCTAGAATAGTCATTTTAGCTTAAAAATTCGGGTTAGAAGCAAGAAGATGTCGTTTGACCATAGAAAAATCAGAGAACACATTCTTTGTCATTAGGAATAAGCCATCAAAATTTCAAGCTATGGTGAGAAATGCTTAGCTATAGTGAATTGAAATGCCGTAGAGAGTATTTAATTAATTAAAAATCAATGAGTAAGCAAATAATTTTATCCACATTATTCACATTATTCTCCTCTATTCCTGAGAAAGTGGGTATTTTTATTTTATTTTAAAGATTTTTCTATGCAAAGATATGATTTTTCAAAGTTTAGGCATTAAAATAAATAAAAAATCCCTAATTTTCTACTTATCCAGCTTAACCGCGTTATACTTGTCCGCTCTGAGCTTTACACACAAAACTCCGCCATTTGATGTCGTGAGACACATTAGCTCCCAGGCAGCCCGCGATTCACGTACCAAGTGTTCTACCGAATTGATCTCCTTCATCCATCAAATAAACACACGATCAGATAGCTCTCCGTTATCGTCCCCAAGTGTCCAAACCTGAGAACGGTTCACACTAAAACCTTAAGACCAACATATAGACTCAACCAAATCACATGGAATTTATTTTTAAACTTTAATGTACTAAAGTTGCGTATATCCATACGATTAATCGAGCTTGAAATTAGGCCATTGAACAGGAAGAATTAAAATAAGCTCGATTTAGTGCTGAGACTCAATACCTTTGTTTGAGAGGGGAGGCCTCAATCAGATGGTTGTAATAATTTTAGATGGACCAAAAAAATCTCTAAATGAGTTCTCAAGTAGTGGTGAATTGTCTAGCTATGATTTTGATCAAGCTCGATTTTAGGTGTTGGTTTAGAGCTATTTTAGAGGCTGTTTAGGATGGGGCTTTTGTGGGGAATCAACTCCTCTTGCTCTGGTGATGGTGTGGGCACAGTTAATTAGATTTTAGGAGATTATTGAGGTGTGTAGAAATCTTTCCTCGTTCAAGCTGAATTTTTTAGATCAAAATTGGGATCTCACAGGGGGAACGAAAGGAGGAAATTGGTGGGCTTGAGCTGAGGAATGCTTCGAGAGTCTCTAGTGAGATTTTAGAAGAGTTTACCCAAGGATATTGAAGATCTCTCCTTTGGCCATGAAGTGGGTGTTTAAATAGAGGAGCTTGGGGTGGCCACGAGGGGCAATTGATGGGTGCAAGATAGTGTTTAGGTGAAGGGATAAAGAACCCTAGTGGCCAATCGGACATAGCCATCTCAGGTGAGTTTAAATTTGGGTTTTGCCCAAAGAGGGTTCTCTTAAGCTAGCTGCTTCCAGTGTCTGAGGTGGTAGCTGGCCAGGATTCAGTCATTTCTGTGCTCGGGGAGGTCAGGGGGTGGCTAATGATGGTTAACCTTTAATGGTGTGGCATGATGGAAAAAATATTTCAATATTAGGCCAAAAATGGAATGAAATCCATTAAATAAAAGGACAATTGGTCCATAGCTCCTTTAGGGTGGGCTAGGTGAGTTTAGCCTAGTCACTAAGGTGTACTTGATGGTTGTAGAAGCTTTGGCTTGATCAATTTGGTATGGCTTGGTCAATTTTGGTGAATGGGTTCAATTTCGCTCAAATTAGCTTGAAGTTGGGTCTAGGTTGGCTAGCCATGATATTAGACTCAATTGATTGATAAATTTAGGGTAAATTATTGTCATAAATAGTTTAGAAAATATTTAGAGTAGTTTTGAATTGATTTTGATGTTCAATTTGAAGGAGTTTGGACATTTGATCAATTTGGGGATGTTGGGTTAAACTTGATTTAGGTTAGGCTAGAGCTAGGCTAAGTCCAAATTAAGGGCCCAAAATGGACTAAGGGGATGTTATAATGAGTTCTCAACTTTAATAGGGTGTCAATTTTGAGATTTGGGCGTTCCATTTGGTGACATTTAGAGGCATGGTTAAAGTGGGGCAAAATTGGGGATTTTTGACTAAGTTGATTTTGAGTGAAATTGAGGCTTGAACAAAGCCAACGGAAGGGCAAATAGCTAAGTTAGGTATTTTGGTGAAATTGAGGTGCCAACCACCCTATTTGAGCTATGGACCAATGGAGTCTCCATTTGGGTCCTCTATGTATTGGTCTTATCTAAACCCTAGCCTAGGGCTAGTGGGTTTAAGGGATCATCTACATAAGTCTCCCAAAAGATTAAGGGGTCAAAGTCAACAAGTTTGGGTTTAGGGTTGTGAGTGAGATGTAATGTGTAAGTGAGTGACAGTGTATGCACCAGCTCAAGACAACACCCAGATGATTGACCTTAAAGCCAAACAATACTTTGGGGACCCCCTTGAGCTCCCTCATATTTTCCCCAACTACTAAGTGCTAGATTTTAGAACCAATATGTGGAACTTCAAGTTAAGCAAGGAAGAGTTTAGAATTTGTAATTGTGAGGGTTCTTTTTCTAGTCCTCTAGGAATAATCAACAGGAAAGTCCTATGAGCTAGTCCCTAGGCTACTAAAGAGGAAAGTAGACCTCAACTAAAAGTGAGTTCAACAGTAAGCTATAGGACAACATTGATTCCTTGTCAAAAAGGACTTACATCCCATAGAAAAAAGAGACATCGGATGTCATGCCATATTGAAGGAGGTCTTATATCACCTCTTAAAGATGTCAAATGTCAATTTTGAGAAAGGAGATCTCGAGGATTTACAACCTATGCCAAATGAAAAGCTAAAGAAAAATGATAACTTCGTGTAATAAAGCTCTTACATCCAATAGCAAAAGAGAAAGTGGATGCCATACTCCATTAAAGGAGGTCGTATACCACTCAAAGATTTTGAATGCCACTTTTTGGAAAGGAATTCTAGTTGAATGACATCATATCCCAAAGTAAAAGCTAGAAGAAAGCGGTAACTCCGTGTCAGGAAGGTCTTACATCCAATAGCAAAAGAGAAGAGTTTTTGGAAGCACCTATTGGAGAACCAACTGTAGGCCGTATTTGGGGCCGAAAGTTATCAAAAAAGTGACTCTTTCTGACATTTCATGCCCCAATTCAACCTTCCACGTAGCACATTCCTCCATTTTTCATTCCACAACCATTTAGAGTCCATTGTTCTTATAATTTAGAGTTTTGTGGTGAGATTAAGTGTGAACTCTTCTCTAAGAGTGCTTGAGAAGGAGAAAAGTGAATGATATCTTCTTCCTTCATTTCCTAGAAAAGGCTACAAGGGATTTGCTATGAGTATGAGTTTCAGATATGTGTTGTTTATTTATTAGTGTTTGTATAAAGTTTCTTTTATTTTTGAAATTTGTTCTTTATTGTATCTTTCTCATGAAGTCTTTGTAGTTTACTTTATCTTTCTCTCTACTCTGAGATATAGTGAAATGAAGAGATAATATGAATGTGCCAATATTTATGAGAGATAATATGAATGTGCCAATATTAAAATATAAAATAAATTTTGATGATTTTTCAACTCCAAACTTAATTCACTTTTCTATCTAGAAAATTGAATTGTTAAAATATGTTGTGAAACATATGATCCAGGAAATGAAGTATTAGTTCTACAATAGAGTGAGGATCACATTTGATTCCATGAAGGAGAACTTTGTTCATGGAATTAAGTGCAAATAAATAAGAAAATATACTTTGTTGGGTGTAGAATTGGAAAACCTTTAGGGTGACAGACTAAACTCCCCAATTCGGTCTTAGTGTTTAAAAACTAAAATGAGTGTTAGCCTTGAGGTGAAGTGAAGTGGGAGCTCTGGATTGGGAACCAGTATCCTCCTAGCCTAGCCACAAATTTAGGACCTAAATCTGAGATTAGCAAATGATTTTCTATAACACTATATCAAGGTAGAGAACTAAAATTACTCCTATTTGGCATAATACAAATTTGAACCATTTATCTCATCTCATTTTACCAAAATCTCATTGTAGTGGGAAAGATTTTTTTTGCATAAGAAATCTTCATCACATAAACATGGTTTAATAGTTTAATGAATTAGTAGTTATTGTTTAAACTTTGTATTTCAGTTTTGTTATTAGTTAATTAATTTAGTTCACATTATATCTCAATATTCAAAATTAGTGCATAAATTTTGTATTGAATTTCTGTGAATTTCCTAACAAATTTATCATTCCAAATTTAAAACTTCCCCGTAGGATCGATATTTAGGGCTTAAATAGAAAGTCCTTTTTTACTTGGTAACGATATGTATACTTGCATAGAATCCGAACATTAATTGCTTAAATTTCTTATTCACAAAATATTGCATCAAGCTTTTGACACCATCGCATAGCGGAGTCAACTATATAATTTTGACATGATTATATTCTCGAGATTATTGTGCATCAAAACTGACGAACTAGTGGAGCTTTCAGAGTGGGAATCCATATAAATTGAAAAATTATGACCCTTCCATCATTTCTCCCCTAAAATATGGTTTGGAATCTCTTTTTAGGAGTTATATGGAGAAGAAACCGCTAAAAACCACCAAAAATAGCCATATGACACGTTTTAAACATGTTCAAACCCACGGAGGATCATGTGCCGGCTCTCTAGAAAGGGGTGCATCATGCACCAGTCTGGCGCATCATGCGCCAGTTCCAGAATTTTCACCATTTCGATTTTGATCCAATAAATTCTCAATTTTTCCATAAAATAACGCAAATAAAGATGTTTCTAAATATTTTTTTTAATACACGGATTACATAAAGACATAAACATAAATATACGTAAAGTAATTCAAAAAAAACAAACTAAAAACAAGCTAAACAATGATCAAAATGGGTTGCCTCCCACGAAGCGATTAGTTTACTGTCGTCAGCCCCTGTCGGCAGCCCGACATTCCCAGTTTTATTCTGGGTGACCCAACATTACTGTCGCTTTAAAAGCTGGTCTTTGAACATCAAAATATGATTTCAATCCATGCCCATTCAATTTAAATATTCTTCCAGTCTTAAGGACTTCAATATTAACTGCCCCATAGGGATAGAATTTTATAACTCTGAATGGTCCTTTCCACCTAAACTTCAATTTTCCAGGAAATAATTTCAATTTTATATTGTATAATAAAACTTCATGTTGAGGTTTCAATTCTCTTTTTATTATCTTCCAATCATGCCATTTTTTCATCTTTTCCTTATAAATCCTCGCATTATCGTACGATTCATTTCTGATTTCCTCAAGCTTAGTCAATTGCAATAATCTTTTCTCACTAGCTTCTTTCAAAATAAAATTGAATTCTTTCATAGCCCAATAAGCTTTATGCTCCAATTCAACTGCCAACTGGTAAGTGAAAAGTCTTCCCTAAAATTAATCTATAAGGGGACATTCCTATAGGTGTCTTATAGGATATCCTATATGCCCATAATGCAGTATCTAATATTTTACTATAATCCATTTTACTATGATTAACACTCTTTTCCATAATTATCTTAATTTCATGATTAAATACTTCTACTAAGACACTCATTTGGGGATGGTAAGCAGTTGCAACTTTATTTATTATGTTTTTCCACCAATCTTGCAATTGTTGTATTTTTAAAATGAGATCCTCCATCAGTAATGATTATTCTCAGCTATCCATATCTTGTTAAAATATTTTTAATTAAACATTTTGAAACACTATGACCATCACATCAAGGTAAAGTGATTGCTTCAATCCATTTTGAAACATAATCCATTGCAATCAATATGTATATATTTTTGAATGAGGGTATAAATGGTCCCATAAAATCTAATCCCCATGCATCAATAATTGTAAATTCTGAATTAAAATTTAAAGGCATTTCATTTCCTATTGAAATATTACCTACTCTAGGACATCGATCACATGTTTTGATATGTATATTAACATCTCTAAATAGAGTAAGCCAATAAAATTTAGATTGTTAAATTTTATGAACCATTCTATCATTCCCAAAATATCCTCCAAATTCATAATCATGGTATTTTTGAGTAATCTCTTGAATTTCTTTATAAGGCACACATCGTCTCATCATTAAAACTTTACATTTCTTATATAAATATGGATCATCCCAAAAAATATGATTTTGCATCATGAATGAATTTCTTTTCCTGCTTTTTTGTTAATCCATATGGTAAAAAACCATTCACAACATAATTTACAATATCAACATACTAAGGTATTTCCCATCCTGTTACAACATAAAGTATTTCAATAAGAAAAGTTTGATTAATATCTTTTTTCATATCAAGTATTTCTTCTTATTCTAGCCTTGATAGATGATAATTAATTTGATGATCAATCCCTTTCCTATCGAGTACTACAAAAGCAAACTCTTGCATAAGAAGTACCCATCTATGTAATCTTATTTTAGCTTCCTTCTTTTGCATCAAAAAATTAATAGTCAAATGGTCATTATGCACAACACATTTAGCTCTAATTAGATATGATCTAAACTTATCAAAAGCATACACAATAGCTAATAACTCTTTTTCAGTGGTGGTGTAATTAATTTGAGTATCATTAAGAGTTTTACTAGCATATTATATAACTTTAAAAATCTTATCATATCTCTACCCTAAAACAACTCCAATTGCATAATCACTAGCATCACACATTTCAAAAGGTTTCTCCTAATCAGGTGAAATAATTATAAGAGCAGTGATCAATTTTTCCTTTAAATTTTCAATGGCTTTAAGGCAATTTTGATTAAAGTCAAATTTTGTAGCTTTCTCCTGAAGTTGGCATAAAGGTTTAGTAATTTTTGAAAAATCATTATTGTATCTCCTATAAAATTTTGCATGTCCTAAAAAGCACCTAACTTCTCTTACTGTGGTAAGTGGAGCTAGGTTTGATATAACCTGTATTTTTTGTAGGATCTACTTCCATGCCAATTTCTGAAATTTTATGTCCAAGCACAATTCCTTTTGCAACCATAAATTGAAATTCTTCCCAGTTCAATACGAGATTAGTCTTTTCACAAAGTTCTAGAGCTTTCTCTAAATGTTTTATACATATTTTAAATGAAGTTCCAAATACAGAAAAATCATCCATAAGAACTTTAATCCATTTTTAAATCAAATCATTGAAAATTGACATTATACATCTTTGAAATATTGCAGGTGCATTACCTAATCCAAAAGGCATTCGCCGAAAAGCAAAAGTTCCATAAGGATTTGTAAATGTTGTTTTCGGTATATCCATCTAGAAAAAAAAAATTTATGTCCAGCTAATATATCCAACATGTAGTCCAAAAAAGGTAAAAGAAAATGATCCTTTCATGTGGCAGAATTTAATTTTCTATAATCTATGCAGATTCGCCAACCAGTGACTTGTTTTGTTAACATTACCTCATTATGCTCATTTGTTACTACAGTCACATCTCATTTCTTTGGAATACAGTGAATTGGACTAACCCAAGCACTGTCTGAAACAGGATATATTATTCTAACATCTAATCATTTCAAAATTTCTTTCTTTACCACTCCTTTCATCATAGGATTTAATCTCCTTTGAGGGTCAACTCTTGGTTCTTGTTAATATTCTAATAACATTCTATGTGTACAAATTGAAGGGCTGATTCCTTTAATATCTGCTAATGTCGTCCAAAGGCTTTCTTATATCATTTCAAAACTTCCAACAACTATTGTTCTTGCATATCAAATAATTCTAAGGATACTATAATAGGTATTGTAGATAAATCTCCTAAAAATGCATACTTCAAATGTGTAGGAAGCATTTTCAGTTCTAGTTCAGGGGGTTTCTCAATAGATGAAATAAAATTCTTGTTACTTTCTGTAGGATCGAACATTTCAAATCTTTCCTAAACATAATCCACATTCTCTATACTTACTTCCATAGATTCATCTTAAATTTTATCCTCATCTTGATATTTCATATATTCCTTGTTAAATTACATTTTGAAAGTTTTCTTGAAATACTCATGGCTGAAATATTCATTAATATTCATTTTGTAGCATTCTATCTCTTGCTCTTTTGAAGGGTACCTCATCAATTTTGCAATATTAAATGTAAAATCTTGATCACTAACTCTCATAGTTAGTTCTCCTTTCTACACATCTATTAACGCTCTTCCAGTAGCTAGGAATGGTCTTCCTAAAATGATAGGAATTCCTTATCTTACTTTATATCTGATACAATAAAGTCCACAAGAAAGATAAACTTTTCAACTTTTATCAAGACATCTTCTATAACTCCTTTAGGATAGGTAATCGAACGACCAGCTAACTGCAGAGTTATAGTTATAGGTGAAATATCTCCTAAGCCCAACCTTCTAAATATTTATAATGACATAAGATTAAGATTGGCTCATAAATCACATAAAGCTTTTCCAAAAAATCGTTCACCAATAGAACAAGAATTGTAAAACTTCCAGGATCCTTAAGTTATTCAGGAAGCTTTTTCTGAATTATAGCGCTACATTCTTTGTTGAGTGCAACAGTCTCATTATCTACAAACTTCCTTTTCTTATTAAGTATGTCCTTCATGAACTTCAAATAGCTTGTCATTTGTTCCAAAGCTTCAACAAATGGAATGTTTATCGTTAATTTCCTCAAAATTTCTAAAAATTAATTTCCAAAAATTTTGAAAATAAAATTTTGAAAATAGATTATCTCTATGTTTCTGCTTCAATCTTTGAGGAAAAGGAGGTGGCGATCTTTCTACAATGATTTTCATTGCCTTAATAGGATTTTCTGATTCAAACTAAAAATTTTCTCAAAATTTTTCATTTTCACCTCACCTTTTTCAACATCAACTTCTTGTTGAAATCTATTTTCTAATTCTTTTCCACTTATTAGTTGAATAGCTTTAATTTGCTCTTTGTTCTGATCTTTAGGATTTACTTCAACATTACTAGGAAATGTTCCTAGAGCTATATTGCAAAGTTCTGTAGTTATACATCCTAATTGATTTTCCATGTTTCTGATAACACCTCCTTGACTTTGTAATTGACTACCTATCTGTAATATCACTTCTTCCATTGATAACTTTTTTACCTTACTCTACACCTCCTTACTCTACAAATTATTAAACCTGGGGGGTAATAAAGTTTATAAGCTTGGTTCCCTTGATTGTTAGAGTTTCTCAATGGCTTCGGAGTGTTATTTTCCCATTGCAGATTTGCAGCATTAGAGTTATTGTTACTCCAACTAAAATTTAGATGATTCTTCTAACAAAGATTATAATAATTGGCATAAGGATGAACAATTGTTTATTGCATTTAAAGTCTCACAAGAAGATTGGGATTCTATCATTTGTCAAAATGAGTTCTCCTCAAGGACAGCTGATGTCAGAGAATAATTCATTCCATATTGATCTATCTTCTTTGATATAACAGCTATTTATATAACAGCTATTTAGGCATTTAGGCAGCTAAAATAGATATTGCATTAGAATCATGTATACTAGCTACTCTTTTTGGATTTACCCTTTCATAGGGCCATTGTAAATTAATAGTAGCCATCTCTTCAATTAATTAATATTTTTTATCGAATGGTTTTGACATTATCGATCTAAGGGATCCAACCAACCCATTATAAAAAGTTTGAATTATTAACCAATCTGGCAACACATGGTGTGGACACATTCTAAAAAGATCTTTAAATCTTTCCAATGCTTCATCAATTGATTCTCCTTCTAATTGACAAAAATATGTGCTATCATTTCTAAGCATAGCATTTTTTAAAGGTGAGATAGCATTTTTTAAAGCATAGCATTTTTTAAAGGTGAGAAAAATTTTGATAAGAATTTTTGTGATAAATCTCCTCATGTTCTGATAGATCTAGGTGCTCATGAGTTTAACCGCATCTTAGCTTTATCCCTTAGTGAAAAAGAAAACTATCTAAGCCTGACGGCATCATTTGACACTCCATCATAATTAAATGTAGCACATAATTCTAAAAAATTAGCAAGGTGTAAATTAGGATCTTCAGTAGGTGTTCCTCCAAACTAATTATTTCTTACCAATTGGATAATAATAGGTTTAAGTTCAAATGAATTGCCAGCTACAATAGGATTTTGTATACTCAAATGAATTTTACCTACCATAGGATTTGCATTATCTCTTAAAGGTCTCTGATGATGTTCATTTTCATGATGTTCATTTTCATTTGTTCATTTTCATTTCCAACATTATTTAAATTGTAAGCCATTTTGCTAAACTGATCTTTCTCTTTTTATTGTTTTCAATTTTTTCTATCAGTCATTTCTAACTCAGAGTCGTAAGGTACTAAGTTTTCAGATCTCTCTTTTAACTAGGAAGTGTCAGGCTAGGAATTAGCAGGGATGAGGGGAGAGATACGAAGCGTTTCTCCATGAATCCTGAAACTTACTTCTTTCTTTCTTTTATATTTATATATTTTTTGAAATAAAATAAAGTAAAATATAATACTAATATTTTTCGTTACTTCCCCAGCAACAACGCCAAAAGTTTGACATGGGGGATTTGTATATGCAAATATTTAGAAAGTTGACACCACTTAACGGCACCAAAAACTTGATGCAGGCAGATTTATAATAAATATTCAATATAATCCTAACAAAAAAATTTTTATAAATATAATTTATCCCTTAAAATTATTTTTTAAACTACAAAATCTCTCCTAAATATCAATGCAAGTATATGTATCGTGACAAGTAATAAAGGGCTTTAATGAAGTCCTAGATATCGATCCCACAGGGAAGTTGGAAAATCAAAATGTAAATTTTGCAAATTATTTTATAATAAAAGCAAAAAATAAAAGTAAAGTAAAAATTTTGAGAATTGACAACTCAGGTGAATGCTAATTAGAATGCAGATATAAAATTATAGTATTTAAAATAAACTAAATACTAAACTTTCAGAAATAAAATTATAAAAATTAAACAAAGTTTTTGTTGTGATCGAAAGTTCAAATTTAAGAAAGCATCCTTCCCCTTTACAATGATTATATGGTTTACAATGATTATATGGTGATTATATGGTTTGTGAAGAAATTGAAATCTTTTGAATATATATACATGTAAGTGAAGAAATTGAAATCTTTTAAATCATTTTGGTTTTGTTTTGTTTTTTTTTTTAACATGCAAGTGTTTTTTATGCAGTAAGTATGGTATGAGCATAAAAGAAAAGCAATAGAAAAGTACAAGAAAGACTGTAAAACGCTGTAAACTGTAAAAGTGTACCTGGCGAGTCTTCTCGTTCCACCACCTGAAACTCAAAATGCATGTCAGAGCATTTATGTATATAGAGCTGGAAAAGTAAAGTTTTGGAAACCTTCCAAACTCTATGTTGTGTATTAGGGGGGGTCCTTAAATTTTAAGGATAATATTATTAAGTAAAACATATTAAGTTTAATAGATCCCTAAGGTATTCACCAGGTTAAGAGTAGGGAGCA
>NW_018251134.1:0-708 GCF_001263595.1 Phalaenopsis equestris | reverse complement strand
TACCTCTTCTAATTTTCTAAGACTAGTCAATAGGAAAGTCCTATGGCTAGACCTAGGCTACTAAAGAAGTTTTCTAGACCTCAACCAAAAGTGAGGTCAACACACCAGAATCCAAAATTGACTCTTCTTGTTCCAAATTTCGTCCTTTTTGCCATTTTTGCTCCAAATGCCTAAAAACGATATACCTGCAACAAAAACACAAAAATAACATTCTTTAAAGTGCAATTTCAAAAAAAATAAGCATAAAATAGGTACTTAAAATAGTATATTATTTTGTTGTATCACTTATCATCCTCAGAAAAGTGATTTGGCTGATTTATCCACCTTTAAAATTAAAAGAATATTGGAAAAAAACTATGACTTCAACAAAAATTGATTTGTCAATCAATCTTGACTATGTTTTGTGGACTTTTACAAGTTTTTCTACATAATGTAAGATTAAGATTATTTCCAGAAAGACATAAGTCTTGGTGGATGGGCTGATTTATTTGTGATGAAAGTTTATCCTTATGGAGCTATGGATTTCAATGATCCTAAAATTGAGAAAATATTCAAAGTGAATAATCACAAGCTGAAATCCAACTTTATAGGGGATCAACTTAAATTAAATTATCTTATGTTGTTGGGTTAACCAAAATAAGCATTGATTATTTTAGGTTGACGCCGTGAAAATAAGTGCTTTATGGGAGGCAACCCATAGTTATCTTT
>NW_018251133.1:34045-34933 GCF_001263595.1 Phalaenopsis equestris | reverse complement strand
AGTTAGAGGAAGATGGAGAGAGAGGAAGATAGAGACAGGGAGGAAGAAAGAAGAAAGAGAGTTCGAGAGGGGAGTAAGAGAAGGAGCCATATTTTCTTGTCTCGTCTTTTTCTCTCTATCTATCTGGTCATGGAACAACAAGGAGCTACAGAAAGACAGAGGGAGAGAAGGAGAGTGTGATAGTGATAAATGGATGGAGAGAGAGAAAAGGAAGCAATAAGAGAGATAGGGAGGTATGGAGGGTGATAAATAGAACTAGAGCGAGACTCACTCTCTTTCTCAGACTCACTCGCTCTATTTCTAGCTTTCTTTATTCACTCCTCTCCCTCTTTAGCACTCTCTCTTTATCACTATTGCTATCCCTCTCTCTCTCCCGCACTCTCTAACTTTCCATCCCACCCATTTGAAAATGTAAGAAAGAGGGAGAGAGAGAAAGATAGAATAGAGAGTTAAAGATCTGCTCACTCATCTCAAAAGCTAGAGAGCAAGTGTGAACAAGTGATAGAGAGAGATATGAGGTACATGTTGAAGGTATGAGAGAGGTAAATGGTATGAAAAAGAGAGAGGGAGAAGAGAAGAGAGATAAAGGATAGGGAAGGGGAAAGAGATAGAAAATGAGAGACATAAGTAAAGAGGGTGGACATGCAAAAGAGTGAGAGAGTGGGACAAGAAGGATAATGATAGAAAATGAGAGAGACATAAGTAAAGATAGAAATATAGGGGGAGAGAAAAGAGTGAGGAAAGTGAGAGAGAGAAGAGTGAGAAGGGGAGTATAAGAAAGCGAGAGAGAGAGTGACAGAAATAACAAAAAGAGCAAGATATGAAGAGACACCTCTCTCTCCCTCCCTCTCACACTTTCTCTTACACACACTCTCTCTCATCCTCTCT
>NW_018251133.1:17976-26966 GCF_001263595.1 Phalaenopsis equestris | reverse complement strand
CAAATGATCTCATAGTACAGAAAAAGCCAATTTTCATAAGGGCCCTTTTGACTGCTAGGAGCTAAAAACAAGTTCTAAAATATGATGAAATTTGCAAGGTCTATCACTTGGTTGGGCATGGTCAGAAATAAATATTTATTTTGAGCTTTTATAAATCTTTTCAAACCTATTAAAATTCAATAATTTCATTTCCATAAATGAGTATATTCTAAGATGAACTTTTTAATTCATCGGTAACCGATAAAATCTTGTTATCATTTATAAATAATTTCAACTCTACACAAAATATCACAATAATTTTTTGTTAACTTGTCAGTATTAATTTAAATATCAACCCAGGCTTGAAATCCCATCATAAGATTGCTATCACAACAACACAAGGCGTATTTTAATAAAGAGAATCTAGATTTACAGTCAACTTATTTGTGAGGTTCAAAAATAAAATAAGAAACAAAGAAGTTTAAAAAAATATGCAATCTGTAAAGATTATTTGTCACAAGCTGAAAAGACAGTAACACAATTAACTACAGCAAATTGATTTCTGTCTATTCCTCCCTTCTTTCAACAAAACAAAAGGGGTCAGCAGGCAAAAAAAAGTTATCCATAAAGAGGTGCACCGTCCATCAAAGTGAATCCACCCAACTACAAAAGGTATATAGAGAGGATGATTTTCTAAATAAATAACGAATCCTTCCTTGATAATGAGCTTAAGGGTTGAATTTCCAATACTCATACTTGATCATATATATTTTCAAATTTAATGCATCAAATAAAGATCCGTTTGATGCTCTCTAAACATTAAAAATAAACCCTTAGGTTGCTCTATACATCTCCATATTTTTCATAGAACAAAAAAAATCTCTCTATAAAACTTTCTAGTATAAATTGTTTCATCTCTAACATGCTTTTTGTAATTCCAACTACAGTCGCTAATAACCTCGTTGTATGACTAATCTATTCCCCTATAATTATAACAATGATGAACATCAAAATTGTTCTAAACTACAGAAACCAAAATATTAAAATACTAAAACAAAAATATTGCATCAATCAGATGACATCATCTTAGTTTGCGCATTTTATTGAGATCTTTTAAACAGATTACTCAAATAACTCCGTTTACAATCTTGATAAACATCTCATTTGGGCCCTAAAGTTCACTTTTATCCATCTTTTCTAAAGCTAACACAAATTATTTGAATTGCATTCATGATATTGTTCATTTTGTTCTTCTTAAGAAATTGCTCTCATAATTGCTTAATAGACCTATTAGAATATTTATTAATGGCCAGTTTTAGTCATTATTAATTCTTGTTTATTCTGAGTTATTAGCTTGGATTATTTATTATTTCCTTCATTTTCTATTGTATCATGTTTTTATTTCTTTGCTTACTTGTAGATTCTGTGATGGGTATTTATACCCCTCTTTCCATCAATAAGATTTACCTTAGTTCTATTCTAACATGGTTTCAGAGTAATGGTCCTAACTTAGTTGTTGTCGAGCTAGCCAGTTCAGCTCCTTTCAATATGTCGGAGCCCCTCTTAGTTCTGTCATCCCTTCTCTTGAGCCAGCTAGGCCTGCTTCAAGCCTCATCTCTTCGAAACCCTTTAAGTTTTCCGAAGCTATCCAGATCTTGCCGGCCTAGATTCCCCAGTCGCCAAATGCCCATCCAAAACCTCTGTTCTGATCACCAGAGACACCTTCCAGCCATCAGAAACCCTGCCTAATTGTTTGATCTCCCTCCTGGTTTGTTGGAGCCCCTTCTAGAACCTTTTTCCAGGGCCAGGAGATCTAGTCCAATGGGAACCCCTTCCAAAGGCCATATTCCTTCAGTAGCCAAAACTTTACAATGCCTCCACAACCTAGCATCTAGTTGGACTCAATTAAAATCACGGCGGACTCCACCAACATCAAGTCGTCATTAGAAGATGTTCTTGATTCCACAAGAGGATCAATTCCAACTATTGTTCCTATGCAGACCAGAGGACAAGAAAACAATAACTTTTTGATCACAACTGATAAACTGAACGACGGTAATTTTTTCCTATGGTCTCAATCTATGTCCTTGTTCATCAAAGGAAGTGGGAAATTCGGTCATCTTACTAGTATGATTCGTGAACCTCCAAAGATTGACCCAACGTATGGAGTTAGGGAAGTGGAGAATTCTATGGTCATGACGTGACTGATCAACTCCACGGAAAATTTGAAAGGCAAATCATATATGTTCCTTCCGCTAGTTCCCTCTAGACGACAGCTCGTGATACCTACTCGGATGTAAAAAATTTCAGCCAACTCTATGAGGTATATGAGAAAATTCGTGAGGCAAAATAATGATACAGGACAATGACCTAGTACTACAAAGATCTAATTGCATTATGGATGAAATAAGACCTGCATTAGGACTACACTTGAGAATCTTCAGCCAACCTATCTCTCTTCCAAAAAATTGTTGAAAATGACCACATGTTCCAATTTTTAGTAGGCCTCAACAAAGAACTTAACGATGTCCGGGACCGTATCTTTGGTCGGGAGCCTTTTCCTTCTGCTCGTGCTGCTTTCACTAAGATTCATCCTGAAAAGAGCTAGAGATTTGTCATGTTTGGTGCTACCACACTGTCTACCGATGTATTAGCCTCGGTCTCTAATAGTGCTCAACCCTAGACTGGTAACCCTAATTGTGATTACTGTCACAAATCCAACAACACTTGTGATAAATGTTGAATGCTCCATGGGAAACCTGCATCCAAACCTTCGGTCAAATCTTCCGCTGTCAAGGGTCTTGCTACAGCTTTTGAATCCAAACAGTACAGCCAGCCTCTACCTAGAACAATCCAAAATCCTCCAATTCTCTTAAAAGTCAAATGAAACACTTAATCAAGCTGCTTGGATCCAGTTCGCTCTCTTCTGACCCATCGACCTCTCATATTCGTCAAGGTACCAATCTCATAGCACTCACTTCTTTTGCCTCTTCTACTCCATGGATAATTGATTCGAGTGCCACAGACCAAATGACTGGAAGTTCACAAGTCTTCGCGGCATAATATCCTTGCTCGGGGAAAGGGAAGGATACTCCTAAAATTGTTGACGGGTCCCAAAATTTCATTGTTGGTAAATGATCTGTTGTTTTAACAGGTCTAACTCTAGAATCTGTGTTACATGTACCTCTGTTGAAGTGTAATTTTTATCTGTCAGTAAGTTGACCTATGACATTGATTGTGTTGTTTATTTTTTTCTCTGATGCTGTATCTTTTAGGATCGTCGTATGAGAAGAATGATTGGAACTGCTAAACGGGTAGGCGGGTTCCACTTCATCCAAGAGAAAAACACAAAAAACAAGGACACTCCACCCAGTAGTTGAAGTTTATCTAAGTCCACTGAATGTCCTATCATGTCGTTATACAGTCATTTAGGTCATCCTAGTTTATAATATCTAGAATAATTGTATCCATTGATGTTTACTAATTAAAATCCTTCTAATTTCAAATGTAAAACATGTCAGTTAGCTAAACATCATCATGTTCCTAATCGACCCCACAGATACACACCTTCTGCTCACTCTCTTATTCACAGTGATTTATGGGGGCCCTCTTGCACTCTTAGCTACAACAATAAAGGGCGGTTTCTTACTTTAATTGATGATCACACTCAGATTACGTGAGTCCATATTTTAAAAGATAAATCTAAAGATGTTGTCACTTTCAAAAACATCTACATCTTCATTTTGACCTAATTTAAAACTCATATTCAAGTCCTATGGACAGAAAATGATCGTGAATTTTTTAACCCTATATTAGAAGAATTCTTGAAAAGTAAGATCATCCTCCATCATAACTTGTGTACCGACACTTCTCAACAAAATGGGATAGTCGAGAGAAAAAACCGACATTTCCTTAACGTTACTCGCTCCATTATGTTTCATTATAATGTCCCAAAATATTTCTAGAATGATGTCATTCATACTGTCACTTATCTTATAAATAGAGTTCTACCAAAAACTCAACTTCCTCAACTTTTGTGACCCTTTAGCCATCTTGAGATTGTGCTTTCCAAACAATTGAGTCTTCTGCACTTTAGTTCAAAAAATTTTTAGGTGCACAAGCTTTACTTGGAACACGACCCCAACTCGAAGTAAAGTTGATCCCAAGTCCATAAAACATGTTTTTGTCGGATACTCAACCACTAAAAAGCGGTATCGATGCCTTGAACCTACCACAAATAAGATCTACGTGAGTGCTAATAACTCCTTTTTTTTAATGTTTCCTACTTACTCGACATCCAATGAGAGGGAACTAGAGTTGATAGACACTATTCCTTACCCTACTCCTACGGATGGTCCCCCCACGTCACCTACCATCAAGGAACCCTCTGTTCATTTGGTTCCACCTACTTCTCCTACCACCAAAGAGTTCTCTGCCCTTTGGTTCCACTAGCACATCCTCACACTCTTTATGTCCACTTGACGCACTAGTTCTGATGCACCTACTCTCAAGCTCACTAACCCTTTGCTCGACCCTAAATACCCTCTGAACGATATCTCCAGCACTATTCCTACTCCAAATAAGAAAGTCAATACATCAAGATAAGCAATCATACATGATCTCTCTATCCCAAAGTAAACTATGTTTCTTTTTGCATATTATCGCCAACCTACAGAACATTTTCTATGACCCTGACCAATCATCAGCTTCCATCTACTATTGAGGGTGCCTTAGCAGACCCAACTTAGAAAGCTAACGCCATGGAAAAGATAAATGCCCTTCAGCGGAACCAAACTTGGGACATTGTTGATCTTCCTCGGGGCAAGAAAGTAGTGGGATGTCAATGAATTTTTTGCATCAAGTTTAAATTTGATGGATCATTTCAACACGAAAATGCAGGGTTGATTTCCAAAGGGTACTCACAGACCTACAGAGTTGACTATGAAAAGACATTTACTCCGACAGCTAAATTAAACACCACTCGGGTCATATTATCCCATGCAATGAATCTAGATTGGTCATTATTCCAACTTAATGTCAAGAATGTGTTCCTAAATGAAAATCTTACAAAATGAGGTATACATGACTTTTCCTCAAGACCTTAACTCCACTACGTCCCAGAGACAAGTACATAGGCTACGAAAGTCCCTCCACAGCTCGAAGCAATCACCACGAGCATGATTCGAGAAGTCTACAAAGATGGTGGTATGTTATGGATTCACTCAGGCTCAATCGAACCATACTCACTTCTTCCAGCATTCCTCTAACGACCAATTAGCTATCCTTATCGTTTATATTGACGATGTTATTCTCAGAGGTAATAATCTACCAGCATTGGAGTCCTTAAAAGGCATTCTTGATGATTCCTTTGAAATGAAGGACTTGGGATCTCTTTGGTACTTTTTAGACATTGAAGTTGTTTGGTCATCTCAGGGTATTTGTCTGTCTCAACGGGAATATGTGATTGATCCTTTGACAGAGAACAATCTTCTTCTATGCAAACCAACAGTTGTCCTGATGGATCAAAATGAAAAACTTCTTGATGTTCCTAATGTTCGTATAAACAAAACTCACTATCAGCGTCTTGTGAGAAAACTTATCTACCTTGCCCATACAAGCCCAAACATATGTCACACGATTAGAATAGTGAATTCATGCATGATTCCTATGAGCACCATTTCCAAGTTGTCCACCGGATTTTCCACAATTTAAAAGGTACACCAGGCTTAGATTTATTTCTTTCCCGTGAACACTCATTCTATTACAGTTTACACACACAGATTGGGTTGGATTAGTCCAGGATCGACAATATATCTCGAAGTACTAGTCATTTGTGTGGGGAAGCCTGGTCATGTGGAAAATCTAGTCCATCGTTGCTCGGAGCAGTGCGGAAGCTGAATTTCGATCAATGTCTTTGGGAATTTGTGAAGCTCTCTAGTTATGCATCATGCTCCGTGAACTACATATGATAGTCTCCGCTCCCCTACAGTTGTTTTGTGATAACAAGGCAACCATTAGCATTTTGCTCACAATCTGGTCCAGCATGATCGCATCAAGTATGTTGGGATTGGCCGACAATTCTTTAAGGAAAAGCTCGAGTCTAGGAAAATTTGTGTTTCGTTTGTGTCATCTAGTGGTCAGTTGGCAGATATTCTCACAAATAACCTTCTCAGTCATTGTTCGATGATTACAAATCCAAGTTGAACATCAGTGGCATATATGCTTCGAATTGAGGGGGTGTATTACAATATTTATTAATGGCTAGTTTTAGCCATTATTAATTCTTGTTTATTTTGAGTTATTAGCTTGGATTCTTTATTATTCCCTTCATTCTCTACTGTATCCTATTTTTATTTCTTTCCTTATATGTAGAACTTGTAATGGGTACTTATACCCCTCTTTGCATAAATAAGATTTACCCTAGTTCTATTCTAACAATTAGAGAACCTCTATGTAAATTCCTAAATCTTGCTGAATTTCATCTAGCATTTGATCATGAACTTGTTTCATAACATTAGAAAATTGGCTATAGAACAAGTTGGTATGAGAACATTGATCAATGGTGTGCAATACTAATAAAAGAACGAGTAACAAGGGAGAATATCTTCTTGTCTAAGAGTGAAAACGAAAGACAAAATAAATAAATAAATGAGTAGGTGAAGTTGCAATCCATTATCACCAAATCAAATCTTATTAATCCTTATCACACTCTCCCTACTGCTTCGATTCGCCCAACAATAAAAGCTAGGTAGGCAATGCTGGCAATATGAAAGACAAATTGAGAATGAGTGATAAGTAAAAGAACAAGCCTCATAAAAAATAAGCCAACTTCCAGATTCCTACTAATTACAAGATGATAAATGCAAGAAACTTAATGCGTGGAGTGGATTATCAATTGGAGCCATGCCTCACTTCGTATAGGTAAAATACATAGTACAAGGAGGTATTTGTTCGACATTAATTGAGCCATTATGCATCCATTTGATGGAACATGCAATTAAAAGGTAAAGGCCATCTAGAAATAACTTAAGGGCAATTCAAGAGATTGATATGTTGTGTCATCATATTTTTTCTGTCAGACGGATTATGATGATGATCAATAAAATAAATAACACAATTTGAGGCAATATTAAAAACAGTTTGTGCAAGAATACATCACAGTTTTTGACATCAAGTAGTCACAATGGGACTAAATCTTAAGAACTTTATTCTCAAATTGCAAATCAACTCTTGCTTATTTGTAATCTCAAATGTAGGCCAGTTTAAAGACATTAGACATCTTATAGAAGAACTAAGAAAGAATTGAGAAGACTTAACCAACCATCCAAAGAGCGGCTGCTTTCTCTAAAATAAAGTACGAAAAAATTATCAGCAATAACGTTTCCTCTAAAAAAACCAATGCCAAGTTGTTTTACCATTGCCATACATATATACATATAAAAAAATGTCGTATGTTCAGATTTCGCTCTGCTAGGGTTTCGTCGTCACGTCGAAACCTGTTATCTCCTCGTCGTCGATTGTTGTTCGTCGTATCTCTTCTCTATCACATCGTTTGGCATCAATTTCTTCATCACGCACTTTTACGAGCGTCTGGCCCTGCTATCGCGCTTCTGCGGCTCCCGGCTTCGGTCGGCTCTCCTGGCTTCTTCGTTGCGAGTTCTCAGCTGCGTCTCCTGCGGCTCCGACTTCTGCAGCTTCGTCTGTTGCACTGGCGTCGGTCCTGTGAACTACTCGCAGTCCAGACTCAAGTAGCTTGTCGTTGTTCAACTCCCTTCCATGGCTACTGCTCCTTCTCAAACAAAACTTGGGAAGGCTTCCTCTGTTGATATGGTTGGCTTTATGAGATCGGATCAAGTTTTCCCTCTGGTTTATCATTAATCATTCGAAGACCATGAGGAATGCAATGTAACCTTATCAAGAAGACGGGTAGGAAGAGTGGCAAACTGACTATATTCTTCTCTGACATTGAAGTTTCCAACTTGGTTAACAAGTTTAAATTCACCTTCATTGGGAAGTTCCAATCGGGACGTCCCAAAATGGAAATCGTTCGAAAGGCTTTTGAAGATCTCAAATTACTGGGACTTTTGAAGGTTGGCCTCTTTCATGGGAGACATGTGATGATACAATTATCTAAAGTTGAAGACTATGCCAAAATATTTTCCAAAAAGTTTATGACAATAGAGGAAAAATATATGAAACTGCTTAAGTGGTCTCCTGAATTCGACCCTAGTCAAGAATCACCTATAGTTCCAATCTAGTTTAAACTAGTTGGCCTAAAGTTGCACTACTTCAACCACCAAATTCTCTACTCTATTGGAGCTGCACTAGGAAGACCTATGAAATTGGATACACCCACCTTCAATCTAACCAGCCCTTTGATTGCAAGAATTCTTGTTGAAAAAGATATCATCCTCCCTGATGTGAACGAAATATGGCTTAGTACTGCCCACAATGGGTATTGGCAGTCAATTAAAGCAAAACAAAGACCCTACTACTGCAATCACTGTAAACTATTTAGGCACACCCCTATCAAATGTTTCAGGCTCCACCCACATTTGAGATCGACAGGTCCTAACAACATCATCCATATGGAGGAAAATATAACAGACACCATTAATCTTCCAGAAATGTTGAATGTGAATTTGACTCATAAGGCTACTCCTCATCAACCAAACCAGCAGCTTTCGCCTACTGTTGTTGAGGCAGCTCTTCCTCAGATTACAAATTCTACGAATTTTGTCATTGCAGATGCTGGTTGCAGTCTTCAAACCACCTATTGCGAGAGAAGAGGGTACTCAAGTTATGGAGGAGTGTCAGACGGGAGTGCCACAGGCGGAGTCAGATCAACAGTTTATCTCCATCGAAGATCCACCTATTGTTCACACGTGACTACCTCTGACAGATGATTGACAGGTTTACAAATCTCAGAAGAAGAAAAAAAGATTGCCGGATCTCAACAAATCTTCGGATGATTGTATCATTGTGTCGGGGGGAAAACCACATCTCACTTT
>NW_018251133.1:0-17361 GCF_001263595.1 Phalaenopsis equestris | reverse complement strand
CAAGTGGCCAAGAATGCATAAAATTACATAATGGCGTATGCCTCAACAATCAGAAGACATTAAAAAGAATAAAAATAATGTCTTCCAAAGAATGATATTGTCAAAAGTTTAAGGAGCCTCTAAGGATAAAATGATTCTTAATAAATTACCTTGTTGCCAATTCAAGAAAGAAAAGGCTTAAGAGTAGGCTGGTGTCTCTTTACTTTTGGCTAACTCAAAATAGAAGATATTCCTAATAAACCAAGTCAAATTAAATAATACGCTCAAGAAATAAATTTTATCATTTACAAGAGGCTACTAAAGATGAATGCTACCAAAGTTCCATGATCAAATACGGTTCTCCAAATTTAAGATTTTAAAATCAATTGTCAAACACAACAAAGTGGTATAGTTGAGAACCTCAGAAAATCAAACTTCCCCAACAAGTTATAACATCATAGAGTAAAATCATTAGGAAATTAAAGAATTGACTTATAGACAGATATAATATATTATCAATCAGATCTTCTATGATCATAATTTGGGCATCTAATCGTGTACAAAACTAAGGCAACTTATTAATTGAATTTTTGAAAATCAAATCTAATGATAGAGACTAGCAATGCTGTAGATTTTGAGATCATATCATTGAAATTAGAGACCAATTCAACAGCAAGGAAGGATTGTCAATCAGACACTTCAAGGTCAAGATCAAAACAAAAAATTTGGACCATTGGATTGCTGTAAGAACTGGATAAGAATGACTTCTAAATTTTGAACTTATTTTAGATAAATTTTTGTTTTGAATTTAAATTTTGTCGAAAAATCATGACATGAATCTTTTAAATCGTTATGTAAATGCTAGATCATCCCCTGGAAACGACATGTATTGGCCTGAATACAATGAAAAGTGTTTAATCAATACCCGGTTGTAGTGTAAACAAACAAGAGTTCTCACAT
Organism: Phalaenopsis equestris; assembly: GCF_001263595.1. Lineage (NCBI taxonomy): Eukaryota > Viridiplantae > Streptophyta > Magnoliopsida > Asparagales > Orchidaceae > Phalaenopsis > Phalaenopsis equestris. Next base: position 16,422 of record NW_018251133.1, on the reverse strand, counting down.
TATAGACGGATGCGAGCAAGAAATTTAGTCAATGCAATTAATATTAAAATAAGATCATGAAATATTAATGTAATTAGTAGATATTATGGTTCATAAGAAGATAAATATCGTATACATTCAAAAAGCTAAATGGATTAGAGAAAAAGCTATCAAGATTGATAAAATAAGTTTTAAACTTTAGAATTCGGGTAAAAGCCATAGAAGATATGGTATATGAGTAATTATAGATAAGAGTTTAAAAGATAATGTTATTAAAATTAATAGAATTTGAGATAAAATTATAACCGTAATTATTGTTATTGATACTAAAATTATTAATTTTATAAGTACTTATGCTTTTCAAGTAGGTTTAGATATATGTTCCAAAAAAAAATTTGGAATAACATAAAATAACTAATACAAAGAATACCTCTTCAAGAAAGAATTTTTATTGGATAAGATTTAAATGGATATGTTGGTAGAGTGATAGAAGATTTAAAAAAAAAATCATTGTGGCTACAGTTTTAGAGTGACTAGTAAGGACGGTAGAATCATATTGGATTTTATTTTAGCATATGATCTTGTTACAACCAATGCTATACTTAAGAAAAAATACAAGCATATTATCACTTATAAAAATGGATCTAATAAAACATAATTTAATAATTTTCTTATGAGAAAAATAAATCATCAAGATTTTAATGATTATAAAGTCATTCCAAGTGTAAACATAAGTACTCAACATTGATAATTAGTGCTGAATTTTAAGATAAAGGGTTGGATTATGAAAAAATACAATGAAATGTTGTTATAGAATTAGATAGGGGTACTTGAAAGACAAAAAAAAATATTTGAGTAGAATTCAAGATTTAAAATTTGAGATGTTCATTAAGAAGTTAATGCTATGTGGGATAATGTAATGAGCCTTGTTAAGCATGTTTCAAAAGAGATACTTGGAGAATAAAAAAATTTATAAATAAACATAATTTGTGGTGAAAAAAAATGCACAAAAAAAGATAAAATATAAAAAAATTTGTAATAAAAAATGGTTTAAATGTAAAAGCTTAGGGAATTAAGAAAAATATAAGGTGTTGGGAGTCTAAGAGAATAATTTGTAATGCTAAAAATTTTGTTTTTAATGATCTTTATAATATACTAGATATTAAAGATTTTGAAAGATATATGTATAAACTAGGCAACCAAAAAGAAAAGAAAAATAAATATTTAGTTTGAGTAAAGTGTATTAAATATAACAATCAAAAAGTGTTTTTCTTATAAAAGGAGATTGAACATATATGGGTAAGATATTTTGATAATCTTTTCAATAAAAATTTTGAAAATATGATCAACTTCAGTGATTTTAATTTCTTTAATAACAATATATTTTTTTTAATTTTTAATGTCTCATTGGGAAAACGGAAGTTGACGAGGCTTTAAAAAAAGAGGGTGAAAAATTAGTTTGACCTAATGGTATCCAAATAAAAATATGGAATTGTTTAGAAGATTTGAGAATTTTTTGGCTTACTAAACTTTTTAATGCTTTTTTAAAAACTAAAAAGATGTCTGAGTGGAGGAAAAGTATTTTGCTCCCTATTTTTTAGAATGAAGCAGTGCACAAGAGTAAGCAAATTATAGAAAAATTTAGTTAGTATGTCATACATTAAAATTATGAGTAATTAAACATATGCTAAGACGTGATGCAAAGTTTTCTCAAAATTAGTTTGGATTTATGCTAGGCAATTTTACTATGGAAGTTACACTTTTTTTTAGAGGTTTGATGAAGAATTACAGAGCGAATAAGAAGAATCTATATAAGATTTTTGTAGATTTAGAAAAAACTTATGCAAAGTTTCAAGAGAATTATTTTGGAGAGTTCTAAAAAAGAAAAGTGTTGATATGACTTAGATTCGAGTTGCTATTTGTGTTCGAACAAAAAGAAGATTGAAAAAGTATTTTACGATTTCAATTGGATTATATTAGGGATCAACAATAAATCTGTATGTTTTTATTTTCATTATGTATGTTTTTAATGGCATATATATAAGGATTTACCTTGGTATATGATGTTTGTTGATGATATCCTTATTATGGATAAGACTAGAGAAAGAATTCAAGAAAAACTTGAAATATGGACGTCAATTGTATAATCTAAACGCTTTCGTTTGAGTGGATCTAAAATCAAATACATAGAACATAATTTTAATAAAAGCCGATCTAGTAGCGGGGTTGTAACATTGAGTGACCAAGTCATTAAAAAAAGTGAACGTTTTAGATATCTTAGGTTTATTGTTCAAAGTTATGGTGATATAGATAGGGTGGTTATTAGTAGAATTCAAGTTGGATGGTTTGAGATGAATGCATGGGGCCTATTATGCGATAGAAATGTGACACCTAGACTTAAAGGAAAATTTTATAAGATAGTGGCAAGACCTACAATGTTTTATGGTGCAGAATGTTTGCCTATAAAAGAGAAACATAAAACTAGGTTAAGTGTTGTTGAGATGGGAATGCTTAGGTGGATGAGTGGTTTTACATTTAGGGACAAAATGCAAAATAAATATAATCATGAAAGGGTTGGTGTAGCTCGAGTGGCCGACAAGATTAGAGAGTCGTCAAATAGATAGTTTGGTCGCATTAAACGTTAACCATCTGATGATCCAGTTAGAAGAGAAGATGTTTAAGATTTGAGTAAAGGTACAACAAAAAAGACTTATGCATGTTGTATAAAAATGACCTTAATTTATTAAAATTAAATGAAAATATGACAATATGACACAATGAAAAAAAAAGGATTCATGTTGCTGACCCCATTTAGTAGGATAAACGCTTTTTGTTATTGTTATTTGGCCAAATATTACAGAAATATGAAATTTTCTTGGTTTGGCCAGATATTACAAAGAGATTCGTAAAACGATTTTTAAAGATAGTTCTGCATTATCCAAGTTGACGAGGAAAAATATTCAATTTGAGTAACAATACAGAATGTGAGCACAATTTTCAAAAGTTGAAAAAATATTTTAAGCACTAATTTAATACTAATTATTTCATCAGAAATAGAAGGATTTCATATTCACAGCGACGCGTCATTGTGAGGTAGGATGTGCTTTAATGCAAAATAAAAAATAATAAAAAGTTATGTATCCAAACAGTTGAAGCCACATGAGAGGAATTATCTGACACATAGCTAAAGTTAGGGTGCGTTTGGGGGAGTTTATTCACAGTGGTGGCGTTTTGAAAACCCCACTAGCTGTTTGAATAAAGTGTTTTGAAGGCATTTTTAAAAATGTCGTTTCGTTCTTTTTATTAAACGCGGATCACGAGTAGGACGCCGCGATCCGCGTTTCGTTCGACCGATTTACAGTAAAGCCCTAAGTCGTTACGAGCTTCTTCTCCCGTCCCTTCTATCCCAAGCCCTGAAGACATGGCTAAAATCGGTGATCGTCTGCATCAATCGGGACGAGGAGAGGAAGCTTCAGAAAATTATTCGGCACCACAAAGCTTCAAAAAATTGCTCGACACCACAAAGCTCTTCTTCTTCTCAAGCTTATCCTGCCAAAATCCCAAGTTTCTTTCGACCACTTGTCCCTCTAAGAGACCTTCGACCGACGCACTCCATCACTAAAGGAGTCGGGACAGGTAAATACCCAAATATTTACTCTCTTTATAGCCCTCTTCTTCCGGCTCCTTTCTCTGTCGGGTTTCTCGTCATTGAAACGCACAAACCAAACAACTAGTCAGCTTATCAAGATAAGTTGTTTATCAACAGATTATCAGGATAAGCTGCTTATCTGAATAAGCATGATAAGCTGCAGCTGCCCCAAAAATACCCTTAATTGATGTTGTAATCTTTTGCTCTCAAGATTTGATAGCATTTTTTTATGGTGTAAAAGGTGAGATATTCACTGATCATCAAAATTTGAAGTATATTTCACACAAAAAGAGTTGAATTTGAGACAGAAAATGACAAGCTTATCAAAACTATAAACAGTATTATCCTGGTTGAGCAAATGCAATTTTTGAGGCTTTAAGTCATAAATTCACATGTAGTGCAAGTAGGATTATTACTAGGGAGCTAAAATTACTTAAAGAAGTTGACATCTTGTAGTTGGAAATTAGAAGACTAGGAGATCATCAATATTTACATAGTTGATCGTGCAAAACTCTGATGTACAGAATTAAAGCAACTCAAAAAGTTAACAGTGAATATTTGAAACTCTTAATACAACTCAATCAGGAAAGAGGTTGGATATGACAATTGATGAAAATGATGTTATCATAAACAAACTGCAGTTGTGTGTACCTGCTAATTCTAATTTGAGACAAAAAATCCTATATGAAGTTTATCATTCTATGTATACGATTCATCCAGATAGCACCAAAATGAATAAAGATTTGACATTGATATCCTGATGATCAGGTTTGAAGGAAAAAGTTGAATAGTGTCAAATTATCAAAGTTGAACATTAAAATCCCGTGAATTGATACAATCATTAACTATACCTGAATGAAAATGAAAAGAAATCATGATGGATTTTGTTAAGATTTTTGATATCTGTATAGGGTCGCCATGGTATTTGGGTCATTATTGACGGGCTGACAAAGTCTTCTCATTTCTTGCTAATCCAACAGATATATTCAGTTGAAAAGTTGGCCAAATTTTATGTAAAAGAAATTGCTAGATTGCATGGTATTCTGAAAATTATTTCTGACAGAGAGATAAGATTCGAGTCCAAATTGTGGAGAGGTATTCAGTAAAGCTTGGGTATGCATTTACATCTTAGCACAACATTTCATCTACAAACTAATAGACAATCAGAAATGACAATTCAAATGTTGGAAGATTTGTTGAGGTTTTGTGTTATCGAGTTTAGAGGCAGTTGGGAATATCACATTCCAATGATTGAATTGGACTATAATAATAGTTATCAATCCAATATAAAAATGACTCCTTATAAAGCACTTTAAGGCGGAAATTGTAAAATTCCACTTAGTTGGGTTGAAATGGGTGAACTTCAAATGTTAGATCATGAATTAGTTGATAAAGCCACAGAAAAAATTAGGTTAATCAGAGACGAATTGAAAGCTGCTGAGGATTGATAACAAAAGTATTATGACTCGAGACATAGATCAATATAGTTTGAAATTGATAATTTTGTATTCTTAAAAGTCATACCAATGAAAAGTATAACCAAATTTGGTGAAAGAAACAAACTGAGCCCCATATATATCAATCCTTTTGAAATCATATAAATGATTAATCAAGTTGCTTACAGACTAGTTTTACCAGATGATATGTCTGACATTCATGATGTATTTCATATTTCAATGTCGATTCAAATTCGAACCAGAGAATTTCACATGAAGCTATAGAAGTACAAAAAAATTTAACTTGCATTAGAGAGCCTGAGAAAATTTTAGAAACTGGTGTTACGAAGTTGAAGAACAGACATTTTATTTGTCATGAAGAATAGAAGCATATGCCAGAGAAAGAAGCAATATGAGAAAATGAACAATAAAAAGTAACATAAATATCCCTTTATGTTCAAATAAATTTAGTTTTTATGAAAAGAGAGCTGTAACACCAAATTTTAAGAATATGTAAGATTTTGATAATTTTAAAGTGTACCCCAAATTTTGTATCTTTAGAATTAGACCGAATCAATTCTATAAAAATCTACCCGTCAAATCGATCAATTTAATATATAGTACCATGCATGAATGCTAACGAATGAGAATACATAAAATTATGAAGTTATAAGTTTAATTATCCTTAATTATTGTAATTCGCTTCCCTAATCTTGGATTGTTGTAGCAAGCGACCCTCCGCAGTTATGAGTGCATGCATTGGTTGGATATAATCGAATCGCTAGGAATTTCGTGGGATCATGTAAATTGATGCCCTATATTTCATTTCTTCCTCTCTCGATTCTTCTTCCCTCGATGAGACCTCCACTCGGTTCTGGTAACACACACGCGATAAGTGCGATCGGCAAAGGATCGCAAACCTCCATCGAGTGCTCCGGGACGAAATCAGAAAGAGGAAAAGCCATTTTCATGCTAATTGGAACATTCCTTCCCTGCGCTTCTATTTTGATATTTGCTACAAATTGAGGCATTTCATGTGTTCCCTATTGTTGCAGCTTTGCAGGAACAACCACGAGACTATCGAACTAAGAGCTAACTACACTCTCTGGTAAGTCCATTTCACAAGTAGGGGAAGGGTTGGAGGAAAGAAAAATAAGGGAAAAATAAGAAGGTATCGGGGAGACATTTGTGTTGAGATGCCCTTTCGAGGCAAGTTAAAGCAAGAAAATCATATTTTGGGGTTAAATTAAGATCTCAATTACGAAATTCATGAACTTTTAAGGGATTACGAATTTGAGGTTCTTTACACTAAGCGGCAAACTCAAGGCAAGTTTGAGGAAACTCGTCTTAGAGTTGCTCCGTCAATTCAGCTGAAATAATATTGTGCTAAACAAAGAAAAATAAATATATAAGTTTTCATGTGAAGTTTTCATGTGGCTATGTTTGAGACAATTGCATTTAGGATTTTTTGCATATCACAGATGAATATTGACATAGACTATATGAATGCAAACTTGATTTAACACTTACAATACATATGATTTTACTATGAATCTGATGAACATGTTAATGAAATCAATGCTTTCAGGCATTCGATTATCATGATTCTTGCATATAATATACGAAATGCCTATGACGAATATTTCTTACATGAATTGTGATTTAATAAGAATTATGATTTAATAAATGTCACAAATGATGTTATAAGTAGACTATTACATGAATGCTTGCAAGAACGGATAATAGGGAACGATGAAATTCCTAACACCTGACATTCAGATGGGCATAAAACTTTAGGATCTATTGTAATCATATGGGGATAAAATGTAGGAAACTGTTACTGGGGAACTATATTTAATTCTTATGTCGGGAGAGACCCAACCTTTATCAATAGTTAAATTAACCTTCGAGCTGGGTAATGACTCAAATGATATGAAATGACATGGAAATAGTTGAAGCTTATACAATCACAAGTGACATTCCTAAAGTAGCTTTATATTATTACAAAACCCTTGGGATAAGATTCTGATTTAAGCATGAATGAAATGTATGTATGACCAAATAACAAATAGCTATTGTTTATTTCATTTGTCCTTTACTTTATATGCCTCATATGATTACATGTATGACTCAGTCATGATTTACTACATTTCTTAATTTATTTGATTCATATGAATTCAATAGGTCTATATGTTATCTTCTTCTATCATGCATATGAGCTATCAAGATACTCATGTTTCTCTTCCATCTAGAAAATATTATACTAGTTTTAATTATTTCGCTAAGTTTATTGTAGCTCACTCTATGTTGTTGACTTTCAAGAAGGGATAAGGAACACGGCGAGTAGCCAGATGTGACATGTACAGCTTTCGTATTTTATAATTTTGAGAACTTGTACAAACATTTGGGTATGTACTTTTACTATTTTAGATTTTACAACTTTGTATACAAATTTTGATGATATGATTTTCAAGCTACCAAATATAAGAATATGAATGAATAACAAAACAAATCATGTATGTTTGCAGTGATTTAGTTATACTAATTCTTTATCAAATGGGTCTTGACTATGCAAGTCAAGACGGGTGCTAGTGAAAATTTGGCCTGACCGAAACATCAACCTCTGCCATACCGCAATTAATCAATAGGGGGGTCAGTAAGAGTGTAACACTGCCTCCAAAAAAAAAAAAAGAATTAACAGCTCCAAGCGCTCCATAAGATGATGATATAGTGAAGAAGATGATTCTCCTAATTGTGCAAGCTTTCAAGAATTTGAAGATGATCCCAAACCATCCATTTTCTAACAGAATTTCAATACTCAAGGCAACTAGCTACCAAGGTATTAACTTGTGTTTTGATGTTAGAACTTGAATGTAATGATTTTATTTTGGGCATGTTCCGTCATTTCCGTAATAATAAGTCCAAACACTTAAATAATGTCTTCTCCTCATAGGAGACAATAATGATACCGAATGTGAATGAAAATATTTCGACAAAAATTCTTTTATATCTCATAAATCATTCAAAAATTGCTGAAAAGAATAAAGTCCTCAACAAAGAAGCTCAAAATAATTGTGTCAGTGAGTTTTGCCATGAAGCTAAAGCCTTATTTGGCTAAGTTATTCAAGGGCATTTGTGCTTCTCTAAATGATTATAACAATTTTTGCTATTGCAGGTCAAGGGAAACGTGGTAATTGCATGCATAATAAAATGAAGCTCAAACAGATGACATGATATGAGAGGACTCTTTGAGATAAGCTGCCTCAAAATTTACAAACTGCCCCAATAGGAAAACAAAGTTAGTCATACTAAAAATGTAGATTATAAACGACAATCAATAATACAATTCAAAAGGGGAAGGAGGAGTTCATGACTACGGAACAAAAGGTTATGTTTTCCAAACTTGGTAATAAGAAAAAGGCACTTGCTAGGACAAGTGATGAAATCCTCAACGCCAAACTAGATCAATGACTTGAGATAAAAAGAGTGCTCAAGTTAATTCTCCATCTAATTACTCCAACCTTAACTCCGGCAATTTCACTCTCTTTTTCCTATGTGCTTAATCTTAAGTGAAATACTATGGTCAATCTTAAGCTTAATCCTCTACATGAGGTTAATTTAGGGCTTACAAAAGTATTCATATCAAAGACAGATGTGATATCGGAGTTTAACCCAAACCACGACGTAAGACACTAATATATTAATAACATAAAAAACGGGTACAATATGATTGTTGAATTCCGAAATGATTACAAACATGACACTAGAAAAAAGAAATTAAATGACAAACAACACAATAACACAAACAAATAAAGACAGCCCTGCGGCTGGATTGTGGTCGGCGAGGAAAACAACGACTAGGGGTTCTTGAGGGAAGTAGTAGGGTTGGTAGCCTGCTAGTAAGTAGTAGGCGACTACTGGAAGGGCCAAACGGTTGTTGGGAAGAGTCAGATGGGTTGTTGGAGGGTGGTTGGTGAGAGAGACAACAACCGAAAGGAGACCCGAGGGTAATAGCTGGGCTGACAGAGGGAAAGGGTTTTCGGTTGAAGGAAGAGGGATGGGAGGTGGCTAGCAGCTGTAGGCGAGGACTGCGGTTGCTATAGGAGAGCTGGGAGGTGGCACGCAGCTGTAAGGGAGGAGTTGTGGTGCTGTAGGAGAGTTGCGAGGTGGTTGGCAGCTGCAGGGGAGAGGCTGTGGGGGCTGGGAGAGCGGGGAGATGGATCGGCAGCTGTAGGGAGCTACAGAGGTTGTAAGATGGAACGCAACAGAGGAGAGAAGTATTGATAGATCAATATCTCGGTAGGGTCAAGATACAGTTGGAGGACCACTCAGACCCGTGGAGACAAAACACCACCTCCGATAAGGGATAGCCGAAACACTACTTTGATGTCAGATACAACCCTCTAGAGAGAAAACACTCAGAGAAAATTGAATTCAGATTTAATAAAACAGCCCCTAACTTAAAGCATAACCTTTCCAATTTATAAAGAGACATAACATATATTAGGAAACACTAAAATAAGAAGAAGAATAAATTTAGATTTCAGATTTAAGGAAATGATTTAAATTACGAAGGAGAATATAAATTAGATTTAATTTTTTAGGAAATGTTTTAAATTAGAAAAGAGAATAAAAATCATATTTTAGTTTTACGAATGGTTTTAAATTGGGAAGGAAAACAAGAATCATATTTTTATTTTATGAAAGGTTTTAAATTAGAAAATGCATGGAAAGAAATTTAAGAAAAGAATGAAGAAAAAAGAAAAAGAAAAGAAGGGTAAAAGAAAAGGAGAGAAAAGGAAGGAGGAAAACCACCGTGTCATTCTCCCGGGGTTGGGAAAGCTTCGACCTCATTTGTCGAAGCTTCTGGATCCCCATGATATGTTGGTAAGTCCTCTAGTAGGTCGATCATGTAGACGTAGTCATTCCACAACACATTCTGGTACAATATGTATCTATCCTATTTTGGCACATCCGGAGCGGGAGCTGCATATAAAGGGGGGTTCTCGTAATACAATTCTCGAACCCTTGTATTTGAAATCTTCTCCTTCCACTTCTCGTGTCTAGCATGTGGTGGTTGAGTAATAAGTATGTGAGGAGAACTCAATTAAGTGATTAAATCTGTGACAAGCAGCGCCACTCTCGCTGACACCCCCTCAAGAGAGACCTCCTACCCATAAATAAGATCTGGATCCCTTTGCAGAATTTTTGTCCCCATCAAGTTCTTCAAACCCACTAAAAAGTTGGGATTCACCTATTTTGTCATGACATCTGGCGATGGGTACCATGATGGACCGAAAATAACCTTTCAATAATCTTCCGTAATATTTCTAACATTGTACAAAATGACTTCCATTCGAAAATGTTTTGACGGGCTTGCGGATTGGTTTAACTGTATAGTAGGCATCTGGGGTTGCTTAGTGTTGCGGTCTCTCCATTTCAAAATTTAAAAGCTATAACTTTTAGCGGCATTAAGTTGGTAAGAACTGGCGTTGTGTTTCCCGCTTCATCTTCACATATTCTTGTTATTTCCTTTGACCTTCCAGATCACGGTAGAGGATAATTACCTGCCGGGTTTTCTCTTCAATATCTTGAAGTCTCCGCTGAAGATGGCGAAACTCTCGTATCTCTTCTCGGGTTGGCTCGAGCAAATATCTCATTAGTGGCATGACTAAGGTTTAGGTTTGAGAGGTGAAATGATGGTGCATGAGACTAATTGAAGGTGTACAAAATTTGATTTGCAACAAAGAGAATTTATGGATTGGTTTATAATGGGTGGTTCAAGGTAGAAAAAAAAATTTCCGGTGGGAGGTAAGACTAAAGCTAAGAAACCTAGAGATGAGCTAACTCTGATACCAAATGATACTGGAGTTTAACCCAAACCGCGACGCGAGATACAAATTATTAATAACTTAAAAGACTGGGAACAATAAGATTGTTGAATTCCAAAAGGATTTACAAACATGAAACTAGAAAAGTAGGAAATAAATGACAAACAACATGACAACACAAACAAATAAAGACAGCCCCACTGCTGGATGGTAGTCAACGAGGAAAACAACGACTGGAAGGATTCTTGAGGGAAGCAATAGGGTGGTGGCCTGCCAGCTGGTGGTAGGCGGCTGCTGGGAGAGCCAGACGGGTGCTGGGAAGAGTCAGATGGGCAATTGGAGTGTGGTTGGTGAGGGAGATAGCAACTGGAAGGAGTCCCCGGGGAAGTAGGAAGGCAAACAGCATTATGGGAGGGGTTTGCGGTTGCAGAACGAGGGTTGGGAGGTGGTTGGAAGCTGTAGGGGAGGAGCTGCGGGGATGTAAGAGAGCTGCGAGGTGGTTGGCAGCTGTAGAAGAGAGGGTGCGGGGGATGAGACATGGAACGACAGGTGTAGGGGAGGAGCTGCGAAGGTTGTAAGATGGAACTGTAGCTATAGGGGCAGGTTGTGGTTGTTGTAGGAGAGCTGGGAGTTGGTTGGCAGCTGTGTGGGGAGAGGTTGCGGGGGCCTGAGAGATGGACAACAGGTGTAGAGGAGGAGCTGCGGGGTTTGTAAGATGGAACGACAACAAAGGAGAGGAAGTATGAAAAGATAAATATCTCGGCAGGGTTCAGATACAGCCGGAGCACCACTCAAACCTGTGGAGACAATCACCACCTTAGATAAGAGACAACCAGACCGCTACCTTGATGTCGGATACAACCCTTAAGAGGGAAAATACCCATACAAAACTAAATTTAGATTTCATAAAACAACCCTTAACTCAAAGCACAACCTCTCATATTTTTAAAAAGACAACCTATCTTAGAAAACACTCAAATAAGGAGAATAAATTCAGATTTCAGATTTGAGAAAAGGATTTAAATTAGGAAGGATAATAAAAACCATATTTCAGTTTTTAGGAAAAGTTTTAGATTAAGAAGGAGAATGAAATCATATTTCAGTTTTTAAGAAAGGTTCTAAATTAAGAAGGAAAATAAAAAATCAGATTCCAATTTTATGAAGGGTTTTAAAAAATAAAAGCCTAGAAAGAAAAGAAAAAAAAGAAGGAAATGAAAAAAAAAAAAGAAGGGTAAAAGAAAAGGAGAGAAGAGGAGAGAGGGAAACCCCTATGTTAGATGAAGCATCAGAGTGAAGGATTACTTCAAACTCTATTATTACACCATATACTCTACAAATAGAGATACAATGTATTCCATAGCAATTGTACCTTGCTTAATCTCTAGTTGACTATCATTTTCCTCCTTCCAATGTCAACTCCTCCTTCCAATGTCAACTTGCCAAATTGGTGCTCAAATGCAATAGCATTATGTGCGAAATAAGCAAATTTTCCGGTAATGATTACGATTGACATATAGGATTTTACTAACTTGTCTATATATTGTTGGCTTCTCTAATCATGCAAGTGGAATTCAAACTTTCACGATTATCATCATCATATTGTTATACTATTTTCTACCAAACTATTGGTTTGATTAAAGTTGGAAGCCATCATCCAAAGAGATGATGACAGATCCTTTTACAAGCAATCAACTTTCTATTGTTGCTACTATTCATGATACCCATGATCTAATTCCTACCAACTCTTTGAAGGAGAGTTTATTTCAACCTGAGCAAATTGACTTAGAATCAACATGGTCTTTAGATTCTTATCCCAATCAATCTTTGACACAAGCTATTTAGGTTTTGCAAATATTAATAAAATTCCAGTTATTTTAAATGTGCATAAAGAACTGTGTTGTATATAAAGGTCTTCTAAAACCATAAAAGGGGCATGATGGATTGATTGTTCGATACCATGATGAGCAGTTAAAAGAGTGATAACTCACATCTCTCCCTCTCCCTTCCTCTTTTTTTCCATATATCTGATTCTTCTGCATTTGTCCGTTATTCCTCTCTTTTTCCTCACATCCCTATTATGATGTACTTATTATTTAATACACCCTATTGCTTTATAACCCGTTATATAAAATATAAAATTATTTTATATGAATGAAAATCAACTAATAGAAGTCTACATAGTTCTGCAATTTTATAAAGATAAGATTAAAAAAAATGACAAAAAAAAAATGAAACTAATATAATTTGTACAAGAAATGCAAAGGCTATGGTGACTTTTTCCATTAATCATCATACTGATGTTTAATATTAAATCACACTTTTTATCTTATAAAATATTCGTAAAAAATGCTAAAACATTAACTAGAAATGCTACGAGTAGTAAAAGATGAATAAGAGTTAAATGACGATAAGATATTGGTGGTGTAAGGAGTATATCAATGGTTTTAAGAAAAATTATCAATTTGCAGAGCAAAATATGTGATAGATAATATGGTTTGATATCCTTGTTCTATATGCATGGATGCATATTACAACAATATGAATGATATGATATATATCAAATTCAATGTGCTTACACGTACTAGATATTTTATAATGAAACTCCATCTTTACATGCTTTGTTATGACATTAGTATCGTCTTACGTTTACTCCTTTTTTTTACTCAATTATATTAGATTCACCCACCTCATGTTTTAATTATCAAACCACATGATTAAATTACTAGCTCAGACTAGAGAAGAAGAATCTCAGACACTAACTCGAGTTGAAATTCGCAATTATTTAGCATAAGGTCAGGATGCATAAAGGACATGAACACAGGCCAAAACAATCTAATGGCAGATTTAGAATTTGAAAATAAGAAGTTTTGGCAAGATTTAACATTTCAGAGTGAAGTGATCAAGTCAATACAAGCATGACCCAAAAAAAAAGGGTAATCATCAAAGGCAGATTTAGAATCCGAAAAATAAAGAGTTGAGGGATAAATCAACACTTCAGCATTAAGTGATTCTACCAACGATGTGATGAGAATAATGTTTGATAATTTAGTTCCATTGTCTCCATCAGCAACTGAAATGGATATATCAGACCCACGATCTGTATTATGTAGCTCTAGCTCTTAATAATTTAATAAGGACTTCTTAAAATCATTTTGTTTCCCATTCGGTAGAAATAAGTTTATGTTTTGTTTATGATCTATGTCTTCTTGCATCATTAAGATATTTTAAACCCTGCATTATAAATATATAATGTTTTGGTTAACTTAATCTCTTTACAAATATTAAAGGTTTAGAATTTTATGATCAAAGTACTAATTATATTATATTATATTTTTTAGATAGCTTTGTTGTATATTTTGTTTTCTCTATGCACTTAGCATAATGTTTTTCATTTCAAAATTTCAATAAAAAGTACTGAGCTGTTATATATTGACTGGTGGAAACATGTCTGCCATCATGTTATCATGTATATCTTAACTTGATAGAGTCGCAACTGTTTTATTAAATTGAAAATTAATTTTATGCATTAATTTTGAAATAGTCATGTGGAGGGAAGCATACCAGCTACAATGTAGCAACGAATTACATTCCCATATAAATATGTATAAGCATAAAGTTATTGGTTTAAATACTAAATATGAAATATGTTACCCAAGTGGCATGGTCGATGAAGAAGACATTTGCAAACAAATATTAGCATTTCAATCAGTATTAAGATTGTGATACAAAAAAGGCTCACCAATGAGATTTAATTCGTGAAAATATGAATTCAAGGAAACAAAAGTATAGTCCAAAAAATATAAGATAACAAATGATGTTTTTTTTTCTCAAAAAATATTTATCAATGAGCATTTCCGGTCAAAGATTGTATTATTGGTGAGAGAAGTGTCGTCTGATAGACATTAAATAATAAATTCTATTCATCATAAAAGACATTTATCAACAAAACACACCTAGTTGCCAAAAGTATCTCCTGACAAGCTTTAGCAATGGCGCCGCAACAAACAATTGTTCGCATATTGTAGTGGCAACTACACTATTAGAGCAGTGATTTTATTTTCCACCAAATAACAAGTTCGTGTCGAATGCCCCCATTCTTCTATACAATAAATCTAATATGATTAAAAACATCCGACATCACTATCATTTTGTCTTATTATAGTATTAATTAATAACAATTAATACCAAACATATTAAAATTATATAACATGTATTTAATATTTATTCTACTAATTCCAATCCCTTGATCTTCAAAATATTTTTCTTGTATGCTCTGAATTTCACTTATTTTGGCATATATCACAACAATTAGAGCTTTATTACCTCAAAAAATCATAAAACAAAGCTTAATTTTTTTAATTTCATTTATTAGCATCTCTAGAATAAGTACAAAATGATAAAGACTCAACATTGATCATTGGTGTATCCAATAATATTGAAAACAATTAGGTCAATTCGTAACTACTTCAAAAACTAGTTGGTGTCCATCAAATGTTTATTCAAAAAATATATCACGTCTTTGACAAACAATTTAGTTCCTTGATGCACGCCAAATCAACTCCAGTGTGATTCAATCATATGCCTTCTCAAGATCAATAAAAATAAAATGAAGATATTTGTTTCAGTTCTCAAATATTTTCTATTATTTTTTTTATCACAAAAAAGTATTTCAATTGTAGCCCATAAATATGAGTTATCTAAGCCAGAGGGAAACCATAAAAAGAAAAGAATTTCTCCAAATTCACAGCCATGTTCCTCTTAAATAAAATCTCTTCAACCATAAACAGCAGCAACTATAATCACACTAATGTTAAACAATATGAAGATACCAAAATACACATTTTTTCCTGAAATCAAAAGCATTATAAATCTAGCATTTTTCGTTTAGACTAAGTTCAAAGTTGTGCTCCATCGAAATTATCCTGTGTTCTCCACTTGTACATAAATGTTCTATTCACATGAGTTCTTGTATTCGCAAAATAATTACTTCAATGATAATGAAAAAATTACTTCAGTTCAAAAAAAGAATTAAAATCAAAGCTCTAGTTAGAAAACCCTAACTATAATTCTATTTCAACATGAAAACATTAAATTAACCATATCCCACCTACCTGCCTGATGTAAAACCAAAAGAAGTATTACTTGCAGTAGCGATCAGCCTTCCTCCTAACCCGATCGTCCAGCGCCTCCTCTACGGTCCTGGTGCCGTTTCGGGACTTGTTGGCAGGATCGTACCCAAACTTCATCGACTCCACAGGGAAGAGCTCCTCGTACTTCATCTTCTTCGCGGCATCGATTGTGTAAACTTCAGCTCCAACCGCCAAGTGATTTTATTTTCCACCAAATAACAAGTTCGTGTCGAATGCCCCCATTCTTCTATACAATAAATCTAATATGATTAAAAACATCCGACATCACTATCATTTTGTCTTATTATAGTATTAATTAATAACAATTAATACCAAACATATTAAAATTATATAACATGTATATAATATTTATTCTACTAATTCCAATCCCTTGATCT
>NW_018251132.1:45611-46259 GCF_001263595.1 Phalaenopsis equestris | reverse complement strand
GAGGCTGTTGAAATCACCCCCAACTAACCAGAAATTCTTAATAGAGGAACTGAGCTCTAGTAATTATTGTCATAGGTCCAGTCTTGCAGTAGTTGTACAACCAGCATAAATGAAGGTAGCAAAACCTTGATAGTGACTGAAATTGAGTTGTAGATGGATGAATTGATCTCCTTCTTTAAGAACAGTGCAAAGGATTTCCTTTCTGCATAGAATCCAAATTTTGCTGTTAGTATTTGTAAGAAGCTAGAAACCAAGGAATTTTCTAACAAATTTGTTGACATTTTTAGTGACCATTGGATCAAGTAGAGCAATGATCCAAGGTTTATACATCCTGTTGAGGGCTAGGACTCTATTAAGGGATTTGGGATGAGAAAGTCCCCTAACATTCCAATAGATTAGATTCATTAACCAATAGAAGTAGATTTCCCTCTTCTCCTAGTTCTAATAGAACTAGAAGAAGGAGGGAAGGGGGCTTCGTCCAAAGGGGTGGAAGAGGACATAAGATTCTTAAATTCCAGAGGCATTTTCTTCTTCTTAGTTTTTTGGACTTGCCATCCAGCTTCAAGGTTCCTGGTTAACTGCAAAATCAATGGGTCCTCCTCTGGTATCTCAATAACTGTTGTCTCTTGATCAGCAGGACGTGTGGAG
>NW_018251132.1:34667-44108 GCF_001263595.1 Phalaenopsis equestris | reverse complement strand
TAACTTTGCAAAAGTAGTATTTTAAAATTTGAAAATATAAGACCGAACCGATCTCATATCCTCAGTAGTTTAAATAAATGAGTATAATACCATAAGCAGTGCATCTATCCCGAAGGGTAAATACACTACTCACTTGTAAGGCTCGATTAAATAAACTAAAGAATTTATGACAACTATTTAAGTCTACAAAAAACCATTTTTTATGTTGACCAACAAGTTCCTCTATTTAATAAAAAAAAATTAAATAAGGTTTATATTAAGCTGGGTTCTTAAAAGTTTTTTATAAGTGCAAGCCCCTATAATTAATTACATCTTAGATAACTGAATTTATCCAAGAAAACTCTTGATAAAAATCAAGGGATATTGCCTTTAAGAATTTCAAGGGGTAAGACTTTTGAAAAGATCAGACAAAGAGGTATGAAAGGGGAATGACTCAAACTAGGAACTTTTTTATGGAATTCAAAGGAAGAAGAACTAGGGGTTTTCACGGATCCTGAGGAGAACCTCGATGACTTCCTAAGCTATCCTATGGTTTGGCTTTAGTTTCGAGAAAAAATACTTAAATGTTACATCCTGCCAATTTTATTAATTAGGACTTACATTCATGCGAGACGGTCGCAAAAATAGCCTGGAAGATGTGGAGATTTAGGTCATGATAAAAGACAACCTCAAAATCCTAAAATGAGTTAGGGCTTATATTGCACAACATGATTGTGCAAAGGCCTAAAGATGAGTTGGGGATTTATGTTGCACTAGGAGGAAAACCCCAAAATCCTATGGCTTATCATTTAATTCTAAGAAAGATATGTTGTTGTAGATCCTCGTGCTGTAGCAGATTGTTGTTGTAGAAGGCTGCTCACAAAGTTAGCTCCAAGCTCCTTGGCAAAGTAGCAGTCTTAAAGTTTAAGGTTTAAAAATTTAAATGACAAGTTTAACTTCAATCACGGGGGAGGTAAAGTTGATTAGAGCAACACCAGTTATCTGACGGTTCCCTCATTCCGGTATCATTATTTTCTTTTGAATTTACTTAGTTTAAACAAGTTATGAAACCCATTTTAAATGGGAGAGATATCATTAACAACCATGGGTTACCTCCTCCGAGGGACTCTCGTAAATTTAAAAGGATGTTTTATGTTTAGTGACATTTCAAAGAATATATGATTACTATTGAAACAATTTATTTTATATTTTTGAAAAAGTTGATTAGTTTTTTAAAATTTGTTTTGGTTTTTTTGCAAGTAAAGTAAAGTGCACAACCAAGCAGTTATAATATTTTGCAACTATAATATTTTGCAACAAATGTACAAATGTAAATTGCAGAAAGAAAAATGACAGAAATTAAATAACACTTGTAAAAGCGTACATGTCATCTTCTCGACATTCCACCTGAAAGATTAGCTTTTGCAACATGTAAATATTTTTCCAGAGAATTAAAAAAATTGCAAGAGTAGATGAAGGTGTATTTAGAAGAACCCAAACTATGACTTATTGAGTCCCGAAAGCTTTTAATGGATGATTTTATAAGAAAATATAACAAGTTCAATTTGTCCTTCAAAATATCTAAGAGATTCCAAAGTGTTTGGGGAATGACCCTGAACTGCTTTAAATATCTCTTGAAACATTTCGAGTTCATTTTGAATTTATCATGTTGTTCCATTAATCATCCAAGGTCAAGTTAAAATTACCCCATTACTTGGTGAACCTTGACATTTTAATCACCCTAAAGGCAGGGTATTCAATTAATCAGTTGATATTTCATTTAAGAGTTATGTAGGTGAATGCCCCTAAGGCAAGTTTAAGTTATTAAAGATTTTTTTCCCACCACTAAAGTTGGCTCGAAGTGTTTAGAAGTGTGTACCATCAATCATGTTACCTTTATAAACCCTATCAAATAAGTTTAAATATGAAGCCTAGATCACTACCAAACCCTTAATGCAATTATCAAAATTTTAATTTATGTGATACATATCCCTATTGAAATATCATATTATCATCAATTATGGGCTTAAAATAAGTGAACTATCATCTCCATAACTCAAGTCCATCATCTCAGAATCATTTGATTTTGATTAACTTCCAAATCCCAATAATTTAGAAAATTATATATTTGTTCTTATCATGGAACGATGACAAATTGGTTTCCACCTTTTAACCCATTGTGCTTTAATAATCCAAAATTATTCATTAGGAAAAAATTACCCATTTTTCCCTTTGGTTAATCCTGAATTTTGATTAAGGTAGCAAAATCTAAAATCACCATCTTACCCTTGAGGCTCTCCACTTCATAACTCATTAAGCATATATCAAATGAATTGGAAAATTTTAGAGTACTCTACCCATGGAGAAATTAAGACCTTAGAGGAGAAAATGTGACTTTTCAAAATTTAATTTAATTTAAATAATTATCTTAACTTAAAAAATAGGATTTAATTATCTAATCAATCAAAATAAATTTTTTGTTTATAGGGAAAATATTAGAGGTTCACCTAAATCAAAGAAACACTTAGGCAAATTTTTATGATTTTTTGAATTAAATTTTAATTTAATTTTATAATTTTTTTATTGATTTTAGTGATTTAATTAAATGGAAACTATGTTTTAATTACAAAAAATTATTTTTTGGGTTTTTATTAAATCTCTCTAAGTTCAGGGAACTCAGAGAACTAACTTTTTTATTTTTTGTGATTTTTAATTTATTTATTATATCTATTTTAATGATAAAATAAATAAAATGTATTTTAGGCCTTCAAAAATCTATTTTTAACTTAGAAAAGTTAGAAAAAATATTTTTAATGAGTTCCAGGTGATCAGGAAACTATTAGGCCTATTTTGGAATATATTTGTATTTTTAGAATTTTTAATTATTTTAATATAAAATATAGTTCATCAGTAAAGTATTTTATCAAAATAATTTTTATTTTTCTTGAGTTCCTCTGATCACAAGGAACCCACAAACCACTTTTATTAATTTTTGTAAGTATTTTTAATTTAATATAATTATTTTTATACAAAAATACAATTTTTCTCATAAAATCAACTTTGTACTCAAACTTATTCAAATAATTTTCAAATTTTCACAAAAGTCAACATAATTTTTCTACACAATATGGAATTGATTTTATTAATTTTTTATTAATATTTAATTTAAATAATCAATACAAGCTATACACTTTTAATTAATTATAGAAATATACAAAATTATTCAAACTATCATGATATTTTTCCTATGCCCCTCTAACCACAGGAAACCTAATAAAATTTATTTCATAATTTTCTAAGTGATATTTTAATTTATATAATTAATTTAAGCCAAAATATCCATCCAAACATGAAAATTAAGGTTAGAAGAACAGAGATGCCTTTTGACCATGGAAAAATAAGAGAACATCATCTCTACTATGAGGAACAAACCCTAAAAATCTTAAGACATGGTGAGCAATATTTAATCATAATGAAATAAAATACCACAAAAAATATTTAATTAATTAAAAATTAGATAGTGAACAAATAATTTTTATTTTTGATCCACATTATTCTCCTTTGTTCGCTGAGCAAGAGTGTATTTTTATTTTATTTTTATGAATTTTTTTATGGAAAGTTGTGAAATTTTGAAGTTCTGGAATTTAATTAATTCAATAAATTCCTATTTTTCAATTTGTCTCACTTAACTTCACACAAACACGTGATGGCTCCAAAGTCCACATAAGACGTGTTCTAATTCAGAGTCATCATCTAAGTCAGCACTGACTCGGCCTATTGTTCAAGCATCAAGAGCTTGTTTGATGCAATCTCATCCGTTCGTCCAATAGACACGCGATCGGATGGCTGTGGGTCATTGTATCCGATGGACAGAGCCCGTGAACTGCATGACTTCAAACCCTAAGATCTCTCTTGATATTCGACCAAATTATATGGGGTTTATGCCTACACCTTTATCTATTGAAGACAAACACTTCCATACGGTTACAATGCTATAAAATTAAACTTCACTTCACAATTGGTGAAACTAAGCTCAAAATTAGGGTTAATGGTTTATACCTTTGTCTGAGAGGGGAGGTCTCAATCAGATGCTTTTAGAAGCTTCAATGGAATCCCACAAACCTCTTGGATGTGTTGGTTTCATCTGGTGTAAGATCCAAGTATAAGTTCAATGAAATGGGGGTGTAGCTCTGGTCAAAAGCTAGGTTATTATGCTCAACAGAGAGGGATTTTGATGGGGAACTTCCTCTTTTGCTATGGGGAAGCTTAAGAGCAGTTTAATTTAAGGTTTGAGGGGTTTTGGGGGATGGCCAAAATTTGTCCTGGTTTTCAGCTCAAAATTTGAGCTCAATAGTGGTGGAAATGGCTGGAGGATGGTTGGAATGGGCTTAGGAGGTCTTAGAGGAACTCTTGAAATAATTTGGTAGAATTTTCCCAAGGAAATTGTTTAGCTCTTGTTTTGGCCATGGAGGAGGTAGTTTTAATAGAGTGGGAATGGGTGGATGGCTGGGGCAATTGATGGGTGCAAAACAGTGCTTAGGTTGATAGTAGAAGAATGCCAAAGAACAATTGGAGCTGGCCATCTTGGATGGGTGATTTTTTGTTTGGATTGGGTGAGGGTGGCTCTCAGCTTTTGCTCCTTTAGCGACTAGGGTGGCTAGCTAGGGCAGAGGAGGTGCTCATGTGGCTCAGCAATCTCAGAGGAGTCTATCAAGGTAATTAATTGGGTTAGTGATGGGTTTTGGCAAAGATCTCCTTGGCTTACTCTTTTTAGGAAACAAATCCCTCAATTTAGGGGACCCTTGGTCCATGGCTCATGTAGGTTGGACTAAGTGGATTTAGGCTGGTCCCTAGGGTCCACTTGGTGGTTGTAGTGGTCCTAGGCTGACCATTTTGGCTAGGTTTGGTTACATTTTGGTCATGGGTCAATTTTGGGTTCAAGTTGGGCTAAATTGGGCTATTCATGACTTTGGACTCAATTGATTGATCAAAATGGTGTAGATGATTGTCATAAGGATTTTAAAAAAGATCTAAAGTAATTTTTAATTGATATAGAGGTTCAATTTAGTGAAATTTGGACATTTGGTCAATTTTGGGGAGGTTGGGTTATACTTGAGTTTGAGTTGGGATAGGGTATGACTAAGGCCCAATTGATGGTTTAATTTGATGTAGGTGATTTTCATAAAGATTTTTCGATAGAAATTGAGTGGAAATTTTGAGGTTATGGGGGTTCAATTTAGTGGAATTTGGGGACATGGCCAATTTGTGGAAAAATTGGGGGTTTTGTTCCAATTTGATTTTTTAGTGAAATTGAGGCTTGACTAAAGCCAATTGAAGGTTAAATTTGATATGGCCTTTTTGATTTAGGTTAAACTTAGATTCAAATGTGGTTCAATTGGACTTAGATTTGGTTTCAATCAAGCTTGGAAATGATGAAATGGAGTTTAGAATTGAAACTGGGGAAGATTGGGATCAAATTGGTGGACATTATGGGTGAATTCGGGTAATTGGGTCTTTAACAACAATTTAGAATCTTTGGTCAAAATATATCAAATTGGTCAAATTGAGCTCAATGGAGTGGTCAAAATTGATTTTTGGGGACATTTGAAATGATTTTAAAGACTTTGGGATATTTGGGTCACCAAGGGTATTTTGGTAATTTTGGAATGTTTTGGGCAATTTGGGTAGTTTCAAATAGTTTGAAATGTTCTTTGAACAAATATGGGTATTTTGAGAATTTTGGCCAATTTTGAGGTATCAAGAATAATTTGGTAACTTGGGTAGATTTGGGGATAAAAGGCTAAGTTATGCGTTTTCGTAAAATTGGGGTGTCAATTACCCTACTTGAGCCATGGACTAATATAATTCCCTACTTTGGGTGCTCCTTGTACTGGTCCAAGCTAAACTCTAGCCTAGGGCTAGTGGGTTTAGGGGACCATCTGCATGAGTCTCCCAAAGGGTTAAGGGAACAAAGTAAAGTAGGTTTAGGCTTAGGGTAGTGAGTGCAAGTGTAATATGCAGGTGTGTGTGTGAAACTGACCAAGATCACACCACCAGAGGGTTAACCCTAAGGCCAAGTAGTTCTATGGGGACTCCCCTTGAGCTCCCTCATATTGACCCCACCTAATAAGTGCTAGAGGTTGGGCCCAATATGTGGAACTTAAATTTGAGCAAAGAAAAGTTTAGAATTTCTAATTGTGAGGGTTCCTTTTCTAGTCCTCTAGGAATAGTTAATAGGAAAGTCCTGTGGCTAGACCCTGAGCTACTAAAGAGGAAAGACTAGAACTCAACCAAAAGTAAGGTAAAAAAATGGACCCTTAATGTGTGTGGTGTGCCAAGAAAGCACACAACACATACTAGCGTTGATCGTAGAGATCAATAAAACCAACACAAATGTCTAAGCCAAGATACTTAGAACAAAGTGTAGAATTGAGTGGCAGTTATTTCCGTTGGGGAACTAATAAGTGAATTTTCAATCGAAACCAAGGATTCAAAACTCTCACTGGGGATTAGAAGGAAAAATATACAAAAAATGACCATCAGGAAAAGCAAAATGACGGTCATGATGAAGATTCAATTTCAATTTGATGTTAGAAAACTTTGATTTTAATTTCAAAATTCAGCAATTTTGAAGAATGGGAATTAGAATTTGGTACTGACCCTAAAATGAGAATTAAAATTTGGGTATCAATCTTGGAATGAGAATAAGATGCCATACTCCATTTAAGGTGGTCTTAAAACCAGTTTCAAAAGATGAGAATATGACGCCATACTTAATTTAAGGTGGTCTTATACCTATCTCCAAAAAATGAGAACAGGATGTCAAGCCCTATTTAAGGTGGCCTTAACCCGATCTCTGAAGATGAGAAAAGGATGTGGTCTTATACCTATCTCAAGTAAAATTGGTAGAGAATCAGATGCCATACTCCATTTATTGTGGCTTAAAACCTATCTCAAAATATAGGAATAGGATGTCATACCCCATTTAAGGTGGTCATATACTTATCTAAAGGAAATTAATCCTCCATTATTCACTTGATTATGTGTCTCTTCCACTGACGGAGGCGGAAGTGGCTCTTCTCGAGTGACTATTGATCCCGATTTTGATATGTAAGGATTTATGAAGTTGACACCTCTACAACGCCAAAAACATGATCCTTATATGAAAAGTAAGTTGTCTAAAATATAAATAATTATAGACAATTAATAATTGATTCTACGTAAGTATACATATTGTTATCAAGTAATAATAGACTTTCTATTTAAGCCCCAAATATCGATCCCACGAGGATGGTGTAAGTTAGCAATGATAAATTTTAACATGAACTTTACAGAAATTCAAACAAAATCACTGTCACTAATTTCAAATGTTGAGATATTAACCAAACTAAATTACTTAATTATTAGCAAAATGGAAATGCAAATTTTGAATAATAACTGCTAATCTACTAACTATGTTTATGTAATGATGATTTCTTATGTGAAAAACAACCTTCCCACTACAATGAATTTCTGGTGAAATGAGATGAGATAAATTTTTATAATATGTATTGTGCCAAATGGGAGCAATTTTAATTTTCTACCCTAATACAGTGCATAAAAAATAATTTGTTAATCTTACGTTTAGTCCCTAAATCCGTGGCTAGGCTAGAAGGCCACTGGCTCCCACTCCAGAGTCCCACTTCCCTTCACCTAAAGGCTAACTCTTACTTCTATTTTTAAACACTAAGACCAAATTGGGGATTTTAGTCTGTCACCCTAAAGATTCTCCAATTCTACACCCAACAAAGAATATTCCATTTTTATTTGCACTTAATTTCTTGAACGAATTTCTCCTTCATGAAATCAAATGTGCCCCTCACTCTATTGTAGAACTCATAGTTCATTTCCCGGATCATATGTTTCACAACATATTTTAAAAAAATCAATTGGTCAGATTGAAAAGTAAATTAAGTTTGGAGTTGAAAAATCATCATAATTTATTTTATATTTTAATTATGACATATCATTTCACCATATCTCAAATTAGGGGGAAAGATAGAAGGAACTACTTAGACTTCATGAGAAAGATACGACAAAACACAAATTTCATATATAAAAGAAAGTTTATACAACACTAAATAAATAAACAAACTTATCTGGAACTCTTTCTCAAAGCAAATCCTTTGTAGCCTTTCCTTAGAAATGCAGGAAGAAGAACTTTCTCACTTTTCTCCTTCTCCAACACTCTTACAGAAAGTTTCACACAAAATCTCACCACAAAAACTCTAAACTATGAAAGCAAAATTACTAATTGACTCCAATATGGTGGTGGAATGAAGATGGATTATGAAGATGTGGCGTGGTGGAAGGTTGTGGAGCTAAAAATGAACGTAGAGGAGCCCATTTTCGGATGAAATTTGGCCCCAAATAAAGCCTAAGGTCGGTTCTCCAAGAGGTGACTTTAAAAACTCTTCAAAAATCGTCTAAATACATCAAACCTTCTAGAAATGGGGTTTGAACCGCCTTTGGCGCTAGTTTGGCGCCATCAGCTTTGAGTAAAAATTCTCCAACTTTCGGTTGTTCTGCATTGTCGGCGCTTGCCTTGGCGCTGCCAGCTATGAGTATTTCGTCAAAAACTTCATTTTGAATCCAAATTTCATCCTTTTTGCTTCCTTTTTACTTTAAGCCCTAAAAATCAACAACTTGCAAGAAAACATCAAAATATCTTCCATTAAAGTGCAATATCACCAAAAATAAGTATAAAATATGAGTCTAAAATTGCATTTATTTTTGATGTATCAAAATCCCCCAAACATACATGTTATTTGTCCTCAAGTAACTTCTCTACTACATAAAAATTAAAGAATTACACTTTTAGACTTCAATATTTTAGTTCTCTAAACATAATAGTTTAACTTAGGAGAAATTCAAAACAATTCGAGTTAATATTAAATGTGTAAGGATATTCAGTAATTAAGTCTAAGGTTTCTGATCCTTTATTCTTTTCAAGAAAAAATTGCAATTTTTTATATTACTATCACTTAGGAAATTCATATAAAAAAGAACTTCATAAAACTTTTTTAATAATTAAGTTAATATTCAAATCAAAAGTTTAGAAAATGTATCCAAGTTTTTTTCCTTAAGTTGATTCAAGTTAAGCCAATTTTTAATTAGGGATCTCCTCAAGCTTCTCCCCACATCTTTTCTTTTTCTTTTCTTTTTTCCTTTCTTTTTTTTTTCTTTTTTTTTCTTTTTTTGAGGATTACTATATCTAGATAGCCATTAATGATTTTGACCTTCACAATCCTCTTCATAAAGTTAAAAACTTTTACGTTTCTTCACTTAACAAATTTCTATTAACTTAAAGATTTCATAAAGTTTAATTCTTTTCTTTTTACATGAATCTTTTAAGATTTTTAATTCTTCAAAAATACAAATTTTTTTACTTAAAATAGAAAAACATAGTCTTATTCTCTTTTA
>NW_018251132.1:25024-34632 GCF_001263595.1 Phalaenopsis equestris | reverse complement strand
TATTGAAAATTTTTACTTAAATTTACTATATATTTAGAAACATAAATATAGTTATCTAGAGTTAACCCTTAATACCAAAGGTCATGTTAGCTTTAAAATTTTGAAAATTTAGTTAAGTGAGGAAAAATAAAATTAAGTTCTTTCTCTTTTTCTAAAAATGATTTTTCTTCTTCCCCCCAAACTTAAATTTTTAAAAGAATTTTTTTTACATGAAGAACTTTAAAAATGAAGGGTAAAAGAAAGCATTAAATACATAAAAAAAATTTCATACCTATTTGAGATTCTTATTTTTGAACATAAAATTTAAAATACTGTAGGTACTAATATGAAAACTACAAGGCTAAAAATATTAAATTGCACATATACATATAAAATTTACTGAGAAAGAGCTAATCACAATACATAACAAAGTGCTGAAAATAACAACAGAACTAAACTAAATTCTAAAAAAGAAAACAGTTTTTTACATTATAGTTTCACATAACATAACAACAGAGTCTAAGTCTAAACAACATGATAACACAAACAATACAATCACACACTATAAACACAAATAAACAAACAAAATAGATCACCAGTCATCATCATCCTCATCATTAACATCTAACTTATGCTGCTGATATGGAGTATAAGTAGGGTGAATAGAGAACTAAACTGTATGGTCACCCCTCAGGTATCTCACTAAAGAATCATCATAATCAGCATCATATTCAAGGCATCATACTCAAATTTCTGGCGAATCAAATCATTAGTGTGAGCATTTCTGGCCTCCATATTTTGCATCCTATGATCCATCCTTAAAATATCTCCATGTTGAATCATCATATGGTCCAACAACTCCCTTTTGTTGGGGTCAGTTGAAGTAGGCTCACTAAAAGTAGGGGTTCTATAAGTAGAAGGAATATACCTGGCATGTATTCCAGATCACCAATTAACAAGAACTCATAAGTCTTGATGTTGGCAGGCCCAATCGGCCTTTGAGGCTCAATCCTCTCCTCATTAGGTCTGAAATCAACTCTTGCATGCTCACGAAGTTTGTAAATGAGAGGAGGGTGTGCCAATCCACCAGTGGTCTCTCCCAGAGCTATAGATCGAATGTTCATATAAATGATAGAGCCTACATTTATATTCATCACTTGCTGATTACATAAGTTTGGGATGGCTCTATCCTCGGTCACTTCACTGAAGGTTTGTTGGAATCATCCTCCCAGAAATAAAATAATGCCAGGCCTTAGACACTACATTTAACATAAAAATGGAAAGTTAACTTTAACTCCATTCTTTATTTTACAAGACCCTTTCTCACTAGTTAGAAAAGAAATAACTTCATTTAAGGCTTGATTTGTAGCAAAAAACGAATGATACTGACATCTATAAACATCTTCTAATTGATAAAACTCATAGATTTTTCTTGGAGTAAACTCAACCCTTTTTTCCCGAACAAAAACAAAATCATTAGAAGCCTCAAGAAGGTTCGCATAAAATTCCATCACAATCCTAACTATCGCATCAGCAGTAAAATAATAGAAGTTTTCCCATTGTTGAGTGATATCAATTGTTGAACTTCTCCTCCCAAATTTTTAAAACCTCAGTCCTGAATCACTTTTTTATTTTTTTGAACACTAAGAAATCGAGCACTGGCTCTAAAGCTAATAAACATTTGCTCGTCATATTCTATTTTCCTTTTGCTCGATCTAGGTGCCAAAGGAAATCTAGAAAATTTTGAAAATAAAATCTGAATAAATCCTAAAATTCTGAAAATCAAAATGCAAATCACTTTAAACTTAAATCCACTAAGTAAGAGTTCTTCACCAAAGCATTTTCTCAAAATCTCTCAAAAAAATTTTCAAAATTTTGGATGTAGTCAATGTGAGAAAAATCTTTGGTAAAAATAAAAAAATTTTACTTTAAAGTGTAGCTCTTACCTAGAGAAGATGAAATTCAAAGTTCCTTTGCCTCTAAGTCACCTCAAATCCACCCAAAATCAAGCCTTAGGTGAAAAATCGAAGGTTAAGGTGACTTAAGTGGTAAAAATGGAGGTTTGAGGTGAAAATCACGAATTAAAGGATTACATCGTCGTTCTCGGGTCGAAGGCGCCATCGGCGCAAATGCCAGCACCGTCGGCGCTGAAGGCCAAAAATTCATTATTTTGATTTTCAAATTTTCAATTTCCTTTCAATTTTCTCCAAAGTTTTTAGTATTTTTAAACACAAATTTTTTTCTAAATTCATAAATACACATTTCACAAATAATCATTTTCACAAATCACAACATCACACCTATTAAGCAAACTAACGAAATCAAGCCACAACACTAAACACTGACACAAAACTATACACATAATCAAAGTTCAGAATTCTAAAGCAAAAACAACCAAATCGAACCTAACCAAATCCACACAATTTCAATAAACACAAACACTTTTAAGCAAGTAGAGAATTCACAATCTTCAATCATTCAGCCTCATCTTTAGTGTTTTCACCTCCTCTAATATCTCCTATAGATTGGTAATGAACATATAGGTTATAGAAGGATTGATACGAGAATTGATTTGTTGAATTTTCTTCGATCCACCCCTTTTCTTTAAACATCCAAGCTAATCCTGCTTAAAAAAATCCTGCTTAAAAAACAAGCTAATCCTGCTTAAAAAATTCCAGTGTGATCAAAATTATCTTTCATTCTCCAATCTAAGTGATCAAAAAGGTACTTGAGATCTCCCACAACATTCATATTACTCTGAAGTTCTTTTTCAATTTTGTTCAATTTATTCTCTAAAGAAAGCAAACTTCCAACTGTTGGTGGAATTAATGGAGTTGAAGCATGTGAAGAATGATCAATAATAGCATTTAGTGCTTCATTTCCATTACCAACATACTGATCATCAATAGGAATCATGGGATCCCACGGTAGTAAAACTTTTTCCCAATTTTCATATGGCACTCAGGATTGACTTAAAATCAGAAAAATAGTAGAAGGATGCCCAAGTCCATAAATTTGCCAATTCATAATGATTCCCTCATAATGATTCCCATCACACCCATCACAGATTTAAATTTAATTGAACCTATATCAATAGGTTTCTCCATTTGAATACAATAGTTTAAAATAGCACTCTCCTTGGTGACTGTATTGATCTTCAGCAGGGAGTAATTTTGCACAAATAAATAAATGCCACTACTTCGAAATTAAATTAAGTGATGAAGCAGGAAAACTAATATATCGTTCATCTCGTACTTCCCACATCTCACTTTCATCCGTCAGAAAAATATAAATATCTTGCATCAAATCTTACATAGGAATGAAATTTACATAATGACAGATTGGAAGATTTTCTATCCTATACAATTCATTAATCCTCGCAGGATTAAATGGTACAGCCTTACCTCTGACAAGGATAACTCCTTGGGTAATTCCATGTAGATTTGCATAGAACTCCTTCACTACAGGTACAACAACCACAGCTGTAGTGTAAGTGTAACATCTGTAGTGTAACATAGAACTTCCCATCGCCTTTGCAGAATAATCTTGTCAACTGGAGCACTTGGATTGATCAACCCATGATTAACAAATCTTCTTTCATTGATCAATCTCTTCTTCATAACAACTTTATTGTATAATATCTGAGCGTTGAAACTAATAAACTTTCTTTTATTTAAAACTCCATACCTTCATACCTTGAAGTATTTTAAACTCCATACCTTGAAGTATTTTTAGAATTGGAAGCCATGAAATCCAAAAATAGAAAGTTTCTAGGCATCCTAAGCAGTTTTTAGAACTTTAAAAACACCTCCCAGCTATTATTATGGAGCGAAATCTCACCAAAGTCCACCAAAAGTCGCTGAACCGTCAAAACCCAAAAGTGGCCCACCCGCTCTTGGCGTCATCGGCGTTCCCAATGGGCACTGCCGGTGCTGAGATCCGTTTTCTTGGGCGCTATCGGTGCCAGTGGCCAAATTTTTGCGATTTTTATTTTTCATTCAATTAGATTCCAACCTTTTTCCAATACTAATATTAGACTTAATTTATAATAAATGCAATTGTGTGGGATTATTATCTACTAACATATAAGACACTTAACAAACTAAATAGTAATACATAGACACATAAGTATGGGTTGCCTCCCAAAAAGTGTTTGGTTTAACGTCGTCAGCCTGACATACCATTTGTTTAGTTAAATTGACTTAACATTAAAACTTCTTTAAATTGAGTTATGTGTCCTTTATAATAGTGTTTTAAATGATGCCCATTAACTTTAAATATCTTTCCAGTGTTAGGATCTTTAATCACAACAGTTCCATAATGATAAACTTTAATCACTTTAAATGGTCCTAACCATCTGGATTTCAGTTTTCTTGGAAATAATCTTAATCTTGTATTATATAATAGAATCATGCCATATTTTCATTTTCTCTTTATAGATTTTTGCATCATCATATGCTTCATTTCTAAGCTCTTCAAGTTCATTGAGTTGCAATAATTATTTTTCACCAGCATCTTTTAGATTAAAATTAAATTCTTTAATAGCCCAAAATATTTTATGCTCTAATTCTATAGGTAAGTGACATGTTTTTCCAAATATCAGTCTATATGAGGACATTCCTATAACAGTCTTATAAGCAGTTTTGTATGGCCATAATGTTGTATCAAGTCTAGTAGACTAATCTAATTTATAAGTATTTACAGCTTTTTCTAAAATGCATTTAATTTCATGATTTGATATTTTTGCTAGACCACTAGTCTGAGGATGATAAGCAGTAGAGAATCTATGCATAATATCATACTTCTTAATTAATTCTTCGATTCTCTTATTCCTAAAATGAGATCCTCCATTAGTAATAATTACTCTCAGCATTCCATATCTTGTAAAAATATTTTTAATTAAAAATTTAGAAACACTCCGAGCATCACATATAGGTAGAACCTAATCCCCACACATCAAAAATTTTAACTTCCAATGTTTAATTTAGAGGCATTTCATTTCCTTTAGATATATTTCCTACACGTTGACATATATCGCATGTTTTAATATATTCATCAACATCTTTAAAAACAGCAGGCCAATAAAATCCAGCTTGTAAAATTTTATATGCAATTCTATTTGTTTCGAAATCTCCTCCAAATTCAGACTCATGGCATCTTTCAATTACCTATTGAGTTTCTTTATAAGGTACACATCTTCTAATAATTAGATCTTTACTAGTTTATATAAATATGGGTCATCCCAAAAATAGTATCAGGTGGTAGAGTATCACTTACAATATAATTTACTACATTAGCATACCACGGTACATCCATTTGGTACATCCATTTCATTTGTTCTTCAGGGAAATTCTCTAAAATTTCATTTACAAAATTAGTTAATATTTCTATTTTTATTCAATATTTCTATTTTGAGTGGTTTTTCTAATTCAAGCCTAGACAAATGATCATTCATTTCCTTTTCTATCAATCACGGTAAAATCAAATTCTTGTAAGAGAAGTATCCATCTAATTAATCTTGGTTTACCATCCTTCTTTTGCATTAAATATTTAATAGCAGAATGATCTGTATGCGCTATACATTTAGTTCCAATTAAGTAAGGTCGGAATTTATCAAAGACATAAACAATAGCTAATAACTCTCTTTCAGTAGTAGTATAATTAATTTGATCTTGCTTTAGAGTTTTACTAGCATAATATATAACTTTAAAAACTTTATCGTGCCTTTTTCCTAATAAAACCCTAATAGCCTAATCATTAGCATCCCACATGCATCGCACATTATTTCAAATGGTTTTTCCCAGTCAGGTGGTACTATTATAGGTGCAGTGACTAATTTTTTATTCAAATTTCATTAAAATCAAATTTCATATTTTTTTCTAAAAGTTGGCATAAAGGCTTAGTTATTTTTGAAAAATTTTTTATGTAGCGCCAGTAAAAACCAGCATGTCCTATAAAACTTCTCACCCCTTTAACACTAGTACCGGTAATTTTTCTATAGCTTGGATTTTTACAGGATCTACCTCCATGCCTTTTTCAGAAATTTTATGCTTGAGTACAATACCTCCTATAACCATAAATTAACATTTTTCTTAATTTAATACTAAATTGAATTTTTCACATACTTCCAAAGCTTTTTCAAAATTATTAAGGAATATTTAAAATGAAGTCCCAAAGACAGAAAAATTGTCCGTAAACACTTCCATTCCATGTTCTATAAAATTATTAAAAATTGACATCATACATCTTTGAAATGTTGCGGGTGCATTGCATAGTCAAAAAGTCATTCTACGAAAAGCAGATGTTCCATATGGCCTTGTAAATGTTGTTTTCTCTTGATTCTCTAGAGCAATTGAAATTTGGTGATAACTGGTATATCCATCTAAAAAGTAATAATACTTATTCCTTGCTAATCTATCCAACATTTGGTCTAGAAAGGGTAAAAGAAAGTGATCTTTTGTGGTGGCCATATTTAAATTTCTATAGTCAATGCAAATTCGCCAACTTGTTACTTGTCTTATTGGTATTAATTCATTTTTTTCATTTTCTTCAACAATCACTCCTTTATTCGGGACACAATGAATTGGGCTTACCCAAGCACTATTTGAACTGTCTGAAATAGGATATATAATTCCAGCATCTAACCATTTTAAAATCTCTTTTTTAACAACTTCTTTCATTATTGGGTTTAATCTTCTTTGAGGATCAGGTTTAGGTTCATATTATTCATCTAAAAAAATTTTGTGCATACAAATGGTAGGTCTATTTCTCTTAATATCTACTAAGATCCATCCAAAAGCTTTTTTATACTTTTTCAACATTTCTATTAACTTTTGTTCCTGAATCTCAGTTAACTCGGAAGATAAAGTAATCAGAAATGTAGATGACTCTCCTAAAAGTACATACTTTAAATGGGCAGGTAATATCTTTAATTCAAGTCAGGTTGTTTAATATTTGAAGGGATAAGATTTTTACTATCATTTTCCAACAAGTCTAACATTTTTATTTTTCCCTAAATTTAATCAAAATCTTCTTCTTTAATTTCATCTTCATTCTAAAAAATTTCACTTTGCTTAAATTTATCTTCAAATTCTTTCTTAAATTATTTATTACTTAGATAATCTGTTACTTCCATCCTGGAACATTCATTATCTTTTTCTATTGCAGGATATTTCATAGCTTTTGCTATATTAAATTTTACTTCTTGATCATTAACTCTCATTATTAATTCTCCTTTTTGTAAATCTATTACAGCTCTTCCTGTTGCAAGAAATGGTCTCCCTAAAATAATAGGATTCTCTTTATCTTCATCCATATCAAATACTATAAAGTCTACAGGAAAAATGGAAAATAAATTTATCCATTTATCCACTTTTAGTAGTACATCCTCTATAACTCCTTTTGGAAAAGTTATTGATCGGTTAGCTAACTAAAGAGTTATAATAGTAAGGGAAATTTCTCTCAAATCTAAATGTTTAAAAATTAATAAGGGTATAAGATTGATACTCACTCCTAAACCACATAAAGCTTTTCTATAAAACCTTTTACCAATTGTACAAGGTATAGTAAAACTACCAGGATCTTTTAATTTTTCAAGAAGCTTTTTCTAAATAATAGCACTACACTCTTCACTGAGTGCAACGGTCTCATGATCTGTAAACTTCCTTTTCTTATTAAGTACATCTTTCATAACTTTCGCATAACTTGGCATTTTTTCCAATGCTTCAACAAAAAGAATATTTATTGTTAACTTTTTAAGGATTTCCAAAAATTTTATAAATTGTTTAACTTTATTCATCTGCTTCAGTCTTTAAGGAAATAGAGGCAATGGTTTCTCTAAAGGAACCTGTGTTTTTTCTTGTTCCTGTTAATCATTTTCCATTTCTTCCTCATCATCAACTTCAGTTTCTCTTTGGATTCTTGTTTCAATTTCTTTTCCACTTCGTAATTGAATAGCTTTAATTTGCTCTTTTTTCATAGTACTTGGTTGAATTTTAGAAGTTCTGTTAATAACTACAGTAGCAATATGTCATATTTGATTTTCAATATTCCTCATAACAAC
Organism: Phalaenopsis equestris; assembly: GCF_001263595.1. Lineage (NCBI taxonomy): Eukaryota > Viridiplantae > Streptophyta > Magnoliopsida > Asparagales > Orchidaceae > Phalaenopsis > Phalaenopsis equestris. The sequence continues at coordinate 26,591 of NW_018251132.1, read as the reverse complement.
CCCTTGATTATGTATTTGATTTCCCATATTTAACATCGCTTCTTCCATCTTCAGCCTCTTTTCCTTAACCTGTGGGTTAGGATGGAGTTAAATTCTGGATGATAATAAGGTTAAAAAATAGGATTTCCTTGATTGTTCAGATTTACAGATGGATTCACCGAATTATTATATTTATTCCAACTAAAATTAGGGTGATTTTCCATCCATGGTTAAAATAGTTAGAATAAGGATTGTTATTTTGATTATTTATAGCATTTAAGGTTTCATAAGATGGTTGAGTATCAATAATCAGTCCTAGTGAGTTTTTCTCTAATACTGGGGGTATTTGAGAATAGTGCACTCCTATTTGATCAATCTTTTTAGAAATAGCAGCAATTTGAGATGACAAAATAGACATTGCATCAGAATCATGAATACTGGCTACACTCTTAAGATTTACCCTTTGAGAGGGCCATTGAAATTATTAGTAGCCATTTCGTCAATTAAAGAATATGCTTCATCAAAAGGTTTTGACATTAATGATCCGCCCACAAAAACATCTATAATAGATCTTAATGATCCTACTAATCCATTGTAAAAGGTTTAAAGTAATAACCAATCTAGCAAAGCATGGTGTGGACATTTTCTAAGAAGACCCTTAAATTTTTCCCAGGCTTCATATATCGATTCCCCTACAAACTGACAAAAAGATTTAATATCATTTCTACGCTTAGCAGTTTTTTAGGGTGGAAAATATTTAGCCAAGAACTTTTGTGATAGTTCTCCCCAAGTTCTAATAGATCTAGGTGATTATGAATTTAACCAAGCCTTGGCTTTATCCCTTAATGAAAAAGGAAAAATTTTAAGCCTAACAACATCATAAGACACTCCGTCATATTTAAGTGTAGCATAAATTTCAAGAAAACTAGCAAGATGCAAGTTAGGATCTTCAGTAGGTGATCTGCCAAACTGATTATTTTGTATCGTTTGGATAATAGTAGGTTTAAACTCAAATGAATTAGCAGCAACATCAGGATTTTGAATAGTGAAATGGAGTTCATCTGCTGTCGGATTCGAATAATCCTTTAAAGGACTTTGTCGATTTTCATTTATTGGATTTTCTATATTATTTTCCATTTCTTTAAAATTATTAATTTCTCTTTGTTTTTTTTAATCTTTCTAATAGTACGTTCTAATTCTGAATCGTAAGGTACTAAACCTTCAAATCCAATATTTCACATAAACAAATAAAGTAAGCAAAGTAAAATTCTTTAAATTAAACTCTTAAAAAAATTTCTTTTTCTTATTTTTGATTTTTTATATTTTTTTTGTGTTTATATATATATATATATATATATAATCTAAATTTCATAATTTATAAAATTATTTAATTTAATTAAATTTTACCGTTACCTTTCTTGGTAATGGTGACAAAAACTTGATCCTGATTTTGATATGTAAGGATTTATGAAGTTGTCACCACTGCAGCACCAAAAACTTGATCCTTATATAAAAAGTAAGTTGTGTAAAATATATATAATTATAGGCAATTAATAATGAGATTCTATGCAAGTATACGCAAGTATAC
>NW_018251132.1:18360-24896 GCF_001263595.1 Phalaenopsis equestris | reverse complement strand
AACAGGAAATTTACAGAGGAAATTTACAGAAAATCAAACAAAATTACTATCACTAATTTTGAATGTTGAGATATTAACCAAACTAAATTACTTAACTAGTAGCAAAATGAAAGTGCAAATTTTGAATAATAACTACTAATCTACTAACTATGTTTATGTAATGAAGCTTTTTTATGTGAAAAGGCATCCTTCCCACTACAATGAAATTTTGGTGAAATGAGATGAGATAAATGTTTATAATATGTATTGTGCCAAATAGCAGAAATTTTAATTCTCTACCCTGATTCAGTGCATAGAAAATCATTGGTTAATCGTAGGTTTAATCCCTAAATCCTTGGAGGAGGATACCAGCTCCCACTTCCCTTCACCTGAAGGCTAACTCTCGCTTTAGTTTTTAAACACCAAGAACAAATTGGATATTTTAGTCTATCACACTAAATATTCTCCAATTCTACACCCAACAAAGATTATTTTTATATTTATTTGCACTTAATTTCTTGAACAAATTTCCCCTTCATGAAATCAAATGTGACCCTCACTCTATTGTAGAACTCATACTTCTTTTCCCGGATCATATGTTTTACAACATATTTTAACAAATCAATTGGCTAGATTGAAATCAATTGGCTAGATTGTAGATTGAAAAGTAATTTAAGTTTGGAGTTGAAAAATCATCACAATTTATTTTATATTCTATTTATGGCACATTCATTTTATCACTTCATTTCACCATATCTCAGAGAAGGGGAAAGATAGAGGGAACTACTCAGACTTCATGAGAAAGATACGACAAAACATAAATTTCATGTATAAAAGAAAGTTCATACAACACTAAATAAACAAATAACCTTATCTGAAACTCTTTCTCAAAGCAATTTATTGTAGCCTTTCCTTAGAAATGCAGGATAAAGAACTCTCTCACTTTTCTCCTTCTCCAACACTCTTACAAAAAGTTTCACACACAAAAAGTTTCACACTAAATAACAAAAAGTTTCACACTAAATATCACCACAAAAACACTAAACTATGAAAGCAAAATTTTTAATTGACTCAAATATGGTAGTGGAATGATGATGGATTATGAAAGTGTGGCGTGGTGGAAAGTTGTGGAGCAAAAAAAGAACGTAGAGGAGCCCATTTTCTAATGAAATTTGGCCCCAAATAAAGCCTAAGGTCGGTTCTCCAAGAGGTGACTCCAAAAACTCTTAAAAAATCATCCGAAAACATCAAACTTTCTAGAAACAGGGTCTAAATCGCCTTTGGCGCCGTCGGTTCGTCTGTGGCGCCGTCGGTGCTAGTCTGGCGCTGAGTAAAAATTCTCCAGCTTTTGGTTGTTCTGTGCCGTCGACGCTAACCTTGGTGCTGCCGGCTCTGAGTATTTCCTCAAAAAATTCATTATAACTCCAAATTTCATCCTTTTTGCTTCAATTTCATCTCTGAGTATTTCCTCAAAAAATTCATTATAACTCCAAATTTCATCCTTTTTGCTTCCTTTTTTACTTTAAGCCCTAAAAATCAACAATACCTTCCATTACATCAAAATACCTTCCATTAAAGTGCAAGATCACCAAAAATAAGTATAAAATATGGGTCTAAAAATGAATATATATTTGGTTCATTAACTATTTATTTTCCTTTATCCGGTAATACCTTCCCACTTCTCAAGTTAATCTCTGTGATCTCTTCTTCTTCTTCTTACAATGTTGTTGGCAACACTCTGATGTCTCTTCTACATTAGAGAAATCCAAATTGATGGCAAGCGATGCACCATGGTACTCAAGGACTGCCTCCTCACTCCCGGTGCACTCATAACCAGTGTATTCGATATCTTCTTCATTCTCATCGGCATGTTCATTGGGCTTAAATACAATTTGAGGATCAGTTTGGGAAACGAGATTGGAGTTAGATTAGCCAAAGTCTCTTATGTTATCACTAGAGACGGTTAGAACGTATCAGAAATCATAATCATTATATTCAAAAGACCCTGGTAGGGAAAAGAGATAATCATTCATTATCAGGGGATCAAGGATATTCCTCCTCGAATCCATGACAACCAATCTAATAGAGGCAACCCCTATCCTACCCCCTACACTATCAACCTTCATGAATACGCTCTTCTTCTTCTCCTGCAACAGTGATTTGTTTGGTGAAACCTCTAACTCAGGCTGGGTAGACTATAGACTCTGGATGGCAACCTGTGCTGAAGCAGTTTGAATTTGGTTAAGTATCTTCTTGGATGATTGGCTCCAAGTTGTGCTCCATCCATCTTCCTCTGAGTATGGATTTATTGGAGTGATTGGGTTGGCCAAAATCATATTTATAGAACCTTTTTGAGGTTCTTTTAAATATTCTTTTGGGGTTTTTACATTTTCTTCTTTAAAATTCCTCTCGAGCCATTCCTTGAACCTGAAATAGCCCTCTATTTTGTGTCCCAACATCCTGTGACAAAGGTAAAAATTGGGATGATCCTTCTTCTCAACTTCCTCTAATTTCGTTGGCTCTGTCAATCTGAACTTGGGCTTCTTCCTTAAATTTTTGTACATCTTTAGCACAATATCATCTTTAAAAAAAATACACTCTCTTCATTCAATTTTAAAAAAGTTGGACCCCATCTACCATTTGCCCAGTACGGTCCTCTCAGGTATGACTGCTAGCTAGACTTACCATACTACTGCGTCTGCTACTGCTGCTGCTAATGAGGCTGAATATGTTATGATAATATTGGGAACTCTGATTGGACTGCTTGACTTGAATCCTCATTGGTTGTTTCCCATTATCAACTATCACTACTATCCCAAACTTTTTCTCAAATACTCTGGCTGGTCTGGACATGTCAGCCTTTTTCTGGGACTCCATGTGCTTGACTTCTTCTTATAGACTGCTAGCCTTTCTTAGAAGTTTCTCGTAGGACTTGATGGTGAGTCCCTTAATAATGAAAGCTACTGGACCATGAATGCTTTTGAGTAGAATCTCAATCACATGTTATTCCTATAGTTGAGGCTCACATTTTATGCTTAGATTTCTCCACCTCCAGACATAATCTACCAAAGTCTTGTTAGGCTTTTGCCTTTTCACTACGAAATGTCCAATAGTAACATTATGATGTGCTCCAACAAATATTTTCACAAACAAGTGCTCTAACTCAATAAATGTCTTTAATGATCCATTGGGCAACTCAAGATACCAAACAAATGCTCTAACTCAATAAATGTCTTTAATGATCCATTGGGCAACTCAACATACCAAACAAATGCTATCTCCAACAAGTTGCTGACAAGCTGACGAAAGAGCAACGCTTCACTACCTCTGACATTGCAATAACTAGCTCGGAAATGGGTTGTATGCTGGTGGTGATTTACAATCCTGTCAAACGTGTTAAATTTTAATGACACAAAACCCTTAGGGTAAGGCATGCCATCAAACTCTTTTGGGTATGGTCTACCTTTTAAAATTGATGCACCACCCCTATATTGGGCTAAGGCCTCCCAAACTTGTTGTTTGACCATCTTCTTGATTTCTTTCTCTGGTATTATACTATGAGTGAAATCTTTCTTTTGCTGGTCACCTCTGTTAGCAAAAGAAAGTTCTCTCCTTTCATCTGTAATGCGTATAATCTCATACTGATTGCCCTGTAGCAAAGCCATTTTCTGCGATTGTGATTGCTCATGCATTGTAGCCATGGAGGTCATGGAGACAAAAATTTTCTCCATCCTTTTCTCTATCTGACTAATCTACTCATGTTGTAGCAAGAAAATCCTTTGCAAATCATCTACGATGTTCCCTTCCACAAGTGGCTGTGCTTCACACGTGGATGTAGCAGCTCTAGTCTTGATGGCATTAATATTCATACAGTCCTCATTGCGGTAATCATTAAAATCAAAATCTTCATCATTCGTAGCTACTCCATGTTCTTTGACTAACTCAAAAGTCTCAGCTTTGAGCGTTTCAACTTTTTCTTCAATTATTCGTTCCTGTATTATCTTGAGATCCAGAGGAATCTCTTGAACATCCTCCCTCTATGCATGGGGCTTGGTAGTAATGGCTGCAATGACACCTGATACTTTGGGCTCTTGCTTCATTCCACAATCTTGCCTTGCAGCCTCATCAAACTGTACTGGTAAGATGAACTTGGGTACCTATACCTTCTTTTTTTGATGGTGATGCCTTGAGATGGGGTGTCTTGATAGAGACATCGGTGTGTCAGAGAGAGGCATGTTCCCTGCTGTGTGGACCAAATACAACACCGGGTGACTTCTTTACTTTCTTCTTTTATGTGAGATTCTTATGAGCAAAAATTGATAATATCTTGGGAACCAGATGTGACTTGGTTGGTCAATGTTCTGCAGACCTTGGAGCAGCAGTGGTAAAAAAATTCGTTGTAGTGACGACAGTACTAACTCGACTTCCTAGACCGAATCTGACGGGAATGCGAGCTGGTAAAATTTCAACAGCTCTTTTAGATTGTCAGACAGATCTAACATCATTCAAAATTTCTTTTTTCATTCGAGGGGATACCGCCCATCTCACCTACTTAAGTTGATCAAAACCTAAACATCCTTTCTTGATAGCCCATCTCCAAAATATTGTACGGACTTTAGTAATAGGAGTGGGTTTCTCTCTCTCCTCATCACGACCACGAAGTAATGGTAAAGCAGTAGCAATCTTCTGAATACTTTCATAACCATTAGTTCCCATTAATGGGTGAAAGCTAATCCCTCGCAGAAGTAGAGAGGTCTTAAGCAATCTGAATGTCTCCTGGTGAGGAATCTCATCAACAGATACTTTCTCTAGAACTTGGGCTTTAGTAGCCCTCTGAGTCCTTTGACTACGAATTCTTCTCTGTGACATGGTTGATGGTACGGACTTTGAACTAGAACCAATTTCAAATACTGATGGTAGGGTGGTAAATCTTTCAATTGTATCTTTAATAATCATAACTTCCTTTCCTTTGACAGACAAAATGGTAGGAAAAGTGACAGAGAATCTGATAGTAATAAGTCTAACAACTCTTGAGTGGACAGATGAGGGAACTACAGACTTGATAAGTGTCGGGGTAGTAGTAGTCTTCACCTTTTCCAGGAAGAGAACTCTTGAGGACTGACATGCATAAAAATTACCTACTTTTTCATATATATTTTATGCTCAATTTTAATGATTTTTAAAGATATTACACTTTAAAGGAAGGTAATTTTGATTTTTTTGCTTTGAGGAATTAAAAATAGAATTTTGGAGAAAATGAAGCAAAAATGGTGCAATTTAGAGTAAAAATATACACGAAAGAAAATTCTGACTTGACACATTTCGATATGTCTTCCTATGATTAGTTTACTTTGCATTATCACATATTTTTGAATGAAGTTATACTTTAAAGAAAGTTTGTTTTCATGCTTATTTAGTATTTATTTGTAGGAGAAAAACACAACTAAAATTGGGTGAAACAGAGCTGAAATGGAGACAAACATAGCAAAAGAGTGGAGGTACTTTATAGTGGCGCATGATGTGCAAATTTGGTGCATGAAGTGCAAAAATCTAAAGAACTAGTGCATGACGCACCAGAGATGACTTTTTTGCGAATTAATGTGGTTCGGGATGAATTTTCGGCAAATTTTCAAAGGGACACTTGTTCTAAACACCCCTTATAGTGTTTCAATGCATCTAGACACTTTGGAAGGTCTTTTTTGAAGGGATATGTTTCTTAGATCAATGGACATGACTTTTGAATTCAAAAGAGTTAACTTTTGGATTAATTTTTTATGGGAATTTTGAATTATTTTTGGAGGGAAGCAACCTTTTATAAAAGAGAGGGACATCTAGGGTTTGAAGAGGAGTTTTGGTGGGTGTGAGTTTGTGTGTGTAAGTTTGGCGTGAGAGAGAGAGGCAAGGGATTGAATATTTTCTTCAAGAGTTGTAAGAGGAGAGGGAAGGTGACAGATTTCTTCTTCATACATTTTTAAGAGAGAATTGAAAGTGCTTGTAAGGAGAGAAAGACTTGAAGAGAACTTCTAGAAGTTTTCTTGGGAAGGATTGTGAGATAAGTTGTTTTTTATTTATTTTATTTTGTAAACTTGTTTTTTATTATTGAAATTCATGTTTTGTTTTTTCATTCTCATGAATTTTGAGTAGTCTTCTTTATCCTTCTCTCTACAATGAGATTTGATTTTGCGAAGAATTGATTTTGTTACATACAATTTCAATTATTAATAATTTGTGATGATTTAAGCTCTGCTCTTCATTTACTTTTTGATTTGACCAATTTAAATGTTAATATGTTGAAAAGCATATGTTACTAAAGGTTTATGATTTCTAAAACATATGGAGAATCACATTTGATTTGATAGGATATTATTTCATCCATTGGGTTGAGTGCAAATAAATAGGGAAATTTACTTTGTTGGATGCAAAATTAATGATTTTATGGTGACAGATTAAAATCCCCAATTTGGTTCAGTTGATTTGAAACTTATGTGAGATTGTGAGCCCTCAGGCAAGGGAGTAGTGGGAGCTCTAGAGTGGCAGGGGGGGTTCCCCCCCCCTCA
>NW_018251132.1:12058-18350 GCF_001263595.1 Phalaenopsis equestris | reverse complement strand
AGCCTAACCACAGAATTAGTGCCCAAACTCTGGATTAGTCAACGTTCTTTATGCACTCAGAAGAGGACGAAGAATAGGATTGCTCCTATTTGGCACAAAACAATTTATATATGTATTTTAAAATGATTTTAATTTCTTTAAAATCCATATACTCATTGTAAAGGGGAATGATGCTTTCTTAAATTTGAACTCTTCCTCATAAAAATTTGTTTAGTCTTAGGAAATTAAATTTTGAAGTTTAAAAAGTAGTTTGGTAAACTTAGTTCTTTTAGTTACATTTCTATTATCATTCATTAATCCCATTTTAAATGTCTTTATTTTAATTTGTCTTTCTTACTTTAATTTTTATAGTTTAAATATTGTGATTTATGTTATTATCGTAAGAATTTTCATCTTCTAAACTATGACTTGATAGTAGTAGACTACTATTTGCATAAGAGATTTCTTACTGTGATTCTTTGTGAGATAGATGCTGGGGATTTTAAAAAAATCCCTATATTATTTTAAGCGATACATGCACTTGCATAGAACCACTAGTGTGTGAACTATTTTATTTATTTTACAACATTTTGATTTTAACTGCTAAATATGAATTGGGTCAAGTTTTGGTCATATTTTTGAAAGCTAAATTACTGTGTAATTTCAGGATAGGTCAAGTTTTAGGCAGTGTTACTGGGGATTTAAATTGACATAAAACATGTAGAAAAACAACACACACTAGGGGCACTTCATGTGAACCAAATTTTTGGTGCCTTCGCCGTGGAAGCTTTGGTAAGAACTTTGGGAGAATTTTAGTTAAAACTATAAGACCTAGATTTAGAATTTATAGTATTATTATATAGTGTGTTTATGTATTATGTTTTTATTTTATAGAAAATCCAAAATACTAAAAATATTTTTGATATCTGTTCTATTAGTTAAGTCTTTAGTTTTGTATGTGTAGTTCAACTGCTGCAGACCTTGAATTTTACGAGTCAGATTTGGAGAGAACTTTTGGGAGAAATTTGGAAAGACTCCATGAATTTAATGTAGAAATAGTGAATCAACGATATAATGAATATTCATATTTGGATTATAATGCTAGTAGCTTTGAAAGAGTAAATCCCAAGAGAGTGGCAAATTTTCAAGAAGATATGCTTACAATTTTAGTTTCTCAGATTGCAAATATTGAAAGGAAGCTAGATCAATACATAGAAAGTTATTCTCAAGGACCCCAAGTTATTAAGGAAAATTTATTTGGACAATGGATTGAAACTAGCCATGAGATACATAATTCTTATTCTGATTATTACAATCCCGATTGGGAAAATCATTTGAATTTTAATAGGAATAATAATTTTGGAGGAGAAGACCAATTCTGGGAATATAATCAAATTAATTAGACATGTAGTTGGAGTATACATGGCTAGTATCATGAAGAACTTTCTTTACCTCATAATTTTGACCTCAATCTCAAGAATGAAGAGAAGGATTTATTAGAAAAGGTTGTTATTCAAACAGAGAGTGAGATGGAGTGTTAAGGGACCGCAACAAGGAATATGAAAACCAACTTGGGCAGATTATTAATGCAATTAACAGTTACCCCCAGAGATTTTACCTAGTGACCCTGAGATAAACCCTAAGGAGATGAATGATGAGCAATTTTAAATTATTGAACTAATATTTAGAAGAGAATTTGAGGATATGTTTTACAAGAAATTTGAGTGGGAAATGACGATAAGGAGATTGAAAGAGCAATGGAAAAAATTCCTAAGGAATTAGAAAAACTTATTTCCTGAACTAAAATAAATATAGAAAGACCACCTCCACCATTTACTCAATACTAAGAGGGAGAATTGAAAGGCAAACGTGAACAAAAGAGTAACCTAGAAGAATTTGATCCAGAATTTGAATTATCTAGAGAGAATCTGATAAAAAATTTGAGAGATCATGAACTATCTTATAAAGATCCATTTCTTATAAATTTCAAGCATGATATTAATATGAAAATTGAGAAAATCACGAAAAGAATATTTGATGTAGAAAGAAATATGAGGAACAAGGTTATGAATCACTCTGAAAGGAAGAGCTAGAAGAAAATTTTAAATTTGAAGACTTTGTAGGATTCCTTAGATCTAGAAAAGATTGGGTGATTGATCAAGGATTACTTAAAATGAAATTTTGATCCAGGTGGAATCATTTGCTGGGCTTACGACGTTAAACATAGCACTTTATTGGAGGCAACCCATAGTTATTAGTGTGGTTTGATTTAGTATGCTTGAGAGTTATGATTGTTAGTGTTGTATTGTGTTTGATTTAGAGTGGATTTATGGGTTTAATTGATGATTGGTAGATGTTTAGATTGTTAGTGGTTTGATTTAATTTTTACGTGTGATGTGGGAGGTGATTCTTTAAGGCTAGACTTATATGTTCTCTTGTAGTAGTTGGATTGACGAGTCCACTACGACTCAGGTCTCACCTGGACTTTCGTTTTACAAGAGGCATCATGAGCTTTAACAGTGACAATTCCATCTCAATTTTGTTATTTCTTTTCTCTGACTTTGTTTTCATTTAATAGGAGTAGCTAACCTATTTGATGAGTATCATGTGGATGAATTTACATTATCCTTATAACTGCTAGAGGTTCTTATTTAAGGGATATATTGATGCCTAGTGTTGGTGCTCGAAAACCAATATATCAGAGATAATCTTATCTTTAGGATTAAAATATATTAAATCATTTACAAATACCCAATATATCTGTGTAGTGATTCCATTAGAAATTGGAAGTAAGTTAGTGAGATGCAATGAGTTAAGGAAAGAATTGGCACATTTATCATGTGTGTTTGTGTTTGTGTTATACTGCAAAGATCAGCACCCCACTTTGGTCTTAAGGAAAACTGGTGACTCTAGAATTTGGGTGAAAATGCTGAAAATCAGACTATTGCTGAAGCTAACTACAACTGGGAGCTTGGTAATGGGGACATCAAGTTTTTTCTTGATAATTGGTGTCCTAAAGATTGGCTCTCCCCCATTACCAATATATATAATAGTGATTTGAAAGTGGCTGATTGTTGGGATGGGGACAACTGGTCCCTGGGTAAGTTAGCAAGCCTTCTTCAACCTCATTCTATCACCAAAGTGGTCAGTATAAAATTCAACAGAAATCTTGCGGATAAACTCTTATGGAAATCCACTTCCCACCAAAGTCTCACCGAAGCTATCTATTCTAAAAACTTCTGCTGGGATCATATACCCTGAGGTGATCAACTATGGAATAAATTCTTATCACCTTCTATGTCCTTTTACTGCTGGAGAATATTCCATAGAATGATCCCTACTGATGATATTCTAAAGTTGAAGGGATTGAGAGGTCTCTCTAAATGCTGGCTATGTAGAAAGGCAGAGGAAACTCTGAACTACTTATTCTTTGAATGTGAATTTGAAACCCACAAATAATTGGGTAGGGTGTTGATGCTTGCAATATTTTCCCTTTAAAAATTCAGCCCAAAGTGAGGACTTGAGTAGACTTTTTCAAGCCCATAGAAATCTATTGAAAATCTATTGAAAATCCTTTCTAATAATCTTTGAGTAGACTTTTTCAAGATATTCATTTGTAGAATATAGGATGGAATAGCAGATAAAACACTTTTCAGAAGTGTTATCCTCCCGCCATTGGATAAAAAGGAATTCTCCCATGCTTGAAGTTTGCTTTGAATCTTTTCTAAAATGTGATCAAACTGAGAGTTTTTTGTTCCTCCTTTGATAAGAAGTACCCCTAAATATTTCACAGGAAGATGGCTTTTGGTGAAGCCTGTGAAATCAGAAACCCAGGTCTTTAACTCACTTTTGCATTGTTTGTTGAAGATGGAGATGCACTTCTGCTTATTTAACTTCATACCAGAGACATCTTGAAAAATCTCCAAGCTTTGCATGAATAATCTAACAGTAGATTTGGAAGCTTTTCAAAAAATAAAGATGTCATCAACAAAAGCAAATGATTGATTAAGGTAGAAGATCTATGGCTATAAAGGGAGTGGGGTTTCATGGTTTCCAACTCATTCAAGATTCTGGATAAGTAGTCAAAAACCAAATAAAAATGGTAGGGAAAAGGGGGTCACCTTGTCTGATACCTCTAGATGCACTGAAAAACACATGGGAAGTTTTATTGATGAAGATAGAATGGAAATTATTAGTCAGCCATCTGTTGATTAGAGAGATAAAGGAAGGGGAGAAACCTCTGGTAATGAGAACTTGTTCAATAAACTTGCAATTGATTGTGTCATATGGCCTTTTTATATCCAGTTTGAGATTTAAGTTACCTCCTCTAGCGATTCTGTCCAAATCCAATACCAACTCTTGAGCCAAGAGCACATTATCAACAATACTTCTATCCTTGATGAAGGCTGCCCGATTCCTGCAGATAAGCTGATTTAAAGGAGGTTGTAATCTATGGACCAGGAATTTGCTTATTATCTTAGATATAACAGAAGTGAGGCTAATGGGTCTTAAATTTTCCCATTTGTGAGGAATTTTTTCCTTGGGAACCAAAGTAATAGTAGATGAGGAGAAATATTTGGGGAGATCAGCCCCCCAGAAAAAGCTTCGGGCTGTAGCAATGACCTCACCCTTCACAATCAGCCAGACCTTTTTATAAAAATTTGTTGTGAACCTATTAGCTCCAGCTACTTTTGTGCTACAATAGAGTTCAGAGCTTCCCATATTTCCTTTTCATTAGCAATATCAGTGTGAGATAGGCTTTTGATGAACTCCCTTTCCTTATCAAACAAGGTATATTTTATGGCAGGTTGAGAGGTAGGAGTTTGTTTGAAAATATTTTGATATATATATATATATATATATTGGTAAAAGGAGTTGCTTATGACCCCTACATGTTGAAGTAAAAAGGACTAGTACAGACATCAGAGAGGGGGCTGGAGACTTCACTATTTGGTTCAATACAGGAACCCAGGAAATCCCCCAAAAATGCTAGGTGTCACCCTCAAAAAGAAAAACTACAATGACTCAATAGAAGAAAATAAGTGTGAGATTGTATCTGCCCCCACATTAATCATTTATCTTTGTAGTCCATTCTGATGTGAGGGACATTTAGAATATCTCCTTGCAACAGATAAAGGAGAGCATGTGGAGGGTTGACAGCAACTTCAGTCTCATTAGAGTGTGATCCAAGTTGGGATCCATTAGAGTGTGATCCAAGTTGGGCCAACCAGTTTGCAGGCTGGTTACCTTCCCTATAAATGAAAGTGAACTGAATTTGTATCTTGCTAGTGAGATTCTGATTTTGCTTATCCAGTATGAGTAGTTCTAGGGAGTCTCCTCTTTATGATTTAAAAGGGGAATAATCACAGCAAAATCCACTTCCAACCAAATTCTATTCCAATTAGCCTTAGTTGCAAGTTTGATTGCGCAATACACATCAATGAGTTCAATTTCAGTGGCATCAGTGGCCAGGACTGGGGTGTAAAAGTACAGCAAGCACTTACCCAAATGATTTCTGTAGATACCTCCCACACCAACTCCATTTTTAGCAAAGCTTCCATCAGTGTTAATCTTCACAATAGGATAATTTGGGGTTTTCCAGTAGACTCTAATGACTTGAATAAGATCCGACTTAATGGATGTACAGGAGTTAGAAATGTTAGGAAATCCTTTCCAATTAATCATCTTATGCAAATAAGTTACACAATTTCTAGCAATAATCCCCACATTTGGATTTGCATCTTCAAATTTGACCTTGTTTCTTTCCATCCAGATGAACCAAGCAATGATGAAAGGGATAGCATCATACTTTCTTATCTTCCAGCGCCACCAACAATTGACCAACCTATCCCAAGTGAGCTCTTTCTGATCAAATTTCAACTGATTTAAGAACTGTTTCCATACCTGTTGAGCAAAGTCACATTCAAAGAATAAATGATTCATAGTTTCCTCTTCCTTCTTACATAACCAGCATTTAGAGGGACCCCTCAATCCCTTCAGCTTTAAAATGCCATCAGTAGGAATCATTTTATGGAATATTCTCCGACAGCAAAAGGACATAGAAGGGGATAGGAATTTATTCCATAAATGATCACCCCAGGGTGTTTTCTCCCAATTGAAATTTTTAGAATATATGGCTTTGGTGAGGCTTTGGTGGGAAGTAGTCTGCCATAAGATTTTGTAAGCAATATTTCTGTTAAAATTTATACTGGCCACTTTGGTAATAGAGTGAGGTTGCAGAAGACTTGCTAACTTACCCAGGGACCAGTTATCACCATCCCAACAATCAGCCACTTTCAAATCACTATTGTAG
>NW_018251132.1:11130-11959 GCF_001263595.1 Phalaenopsis equestris | reverse complement strand
TTTCACCCAAATTCTAGAATCACCAATTTTTCTTAGGACCAGTGTGGGGTGCTGATCTTTGCAATACTTACCCCACATGAATATTTTCCACAGTGAATTTTGAGTCCTAAACTTAATCCAGTGTTTACAAAAATTGACTTGAAGGAGTTGATCAAGGTCCTTCAAGCCAATTCCCCCAGCAATTTGAGGTTTAGCAGCTTTCCTCCAGGAAGCCCAAAGCATTTGCTATCTTTGACCAAACCACAGGAATTTATTAAACAGTCTCTCCAGCTGTATTTGATTGCTTTTCTTTATAGTAGTCATCTGCAATATATAAGCTGGGAAGGTAGTGATTATGCTCTTTAACAAGGTAATTTTTCCCCCATTTGACAAGAAGGTTTGTGTTCACCCATTGAGAAGGTTAGATATTTTATTCAGTACCTCATCAAACTGAGTTTGTTTGGTTCTGCCAGTGATAAGAAGCACCCCAAGGTACTTAATAGGGAGTTGAGTAGTTGTGAAACCAGTATAATCAGATGCCCAACGTTTGTGAGTGGAGGATACATGTTTATAGAATACCATCTGACACTTTGCTGGATTGAATGCCATACCTGAAAGAGCTTGGAACTTTTGTAAAATTTGGAAGACTTTTCTGATAGCATTTTTGCTGGCTCTGGAGAATACCATTATGCCATCAGCATATAGTAAATGAGTAATAGCGATGTTGGATCTATGGTGGTATCTGTTTTGACTATGATTCAGCAAGGCTTCATCAAGCATTCTATACAAATAATCAATTGCAAGTATAAAGATGGTGGGTGATAGTGGATCCCCTTGCTTTAAACCTCTT
>NW_018251132.1:10245-11120 GCF_001263595.1 Phalaenopsis equestris | reverse complement strand
CTTGCCCATTTATCAGGATGGAATGTTCATTGTTGTGCAACCACCTCCTGATTAGGTGGCAGAAACCGGTGTTAAATCCTCTAACACTTAGAACCTCCAAAAAGAAATCCCAGCTTATGGTATCATAAGCTTTCCTTAAGTCCAGATTAAAAACCATATTACCCCCTCTACAAGCTTTATTCAAGTCCTGTAGAAGTTCTTGGGCCAGAAGAGTATTATCAATGATGGACCTTCCTTTCACAAAGGCAGTTTGATTGGGTTTAATTATATAGTCCAAGTGAGGCTGTAGCCTGTTCACAATGATTTTACTGATGGTTTTGCTAATGACAGTGGTCAAACAGATGGGTCTGAAATGATTCCAATTTTTTTGTATTTCAGATTTAGGGATCAATACAGTGGTGGAGGAGCAAAAGTACTTTAGAAGATTATTTCCTTGGAAGAAGCTTGTAACAGCAGCAATAACATCAGTCTTAATAATTTCCCAAGACTTCTTGTAGAATTCAACAGTAAATTTATCAGGGCCAGCAGATTTTCTGCTATCTATGGAACTGATTGCATTCCATATTTCCTTTTCAGTGGGGATGTCAGTAAGCTTGAGACCAGCAATGTAGTTCAGTTCTGCCATGAAGTGTGCCTTCTCAATGTGGGGTTTATGTTCCTGGTTGAGTAATTCTTTGTAATAACATATAACATCATTTGCTATATCACTGTTGTTATGTAACCACTGGCCATTGGCATTTTGTATAGCATGGATGGTATTACATTTTCTTTTATATTTGATATAGGCATGAAAGAATCTGGTGTTTCTATCCCCATCAGTGAAAATATTCAAGGCTGCCTTCTGTTTAAGAAATTTTTCCTGGTAATCAATGGCA
>NW_018251132.1:7857-9119 GCF_001263595.1 Phalaenopsis equestris | reverse complement strand
TTTTAATTTGCCAATCCTCCTCAATGGTTTGTTTCAGTTCATTAATTCTTGGTTCCTTTGGGATTTTGTCAAGTATCTCTGTGATGATTTGCTTCCCCTTCTCAGCATGCAAGGGGGATGTGGGTGTGACAATTGTGATTTCAGTATTTTCCTTCCTGATTGATCTGTATAGTGGGATATCAACTTGATTGTTGGGTTCAGATAACTCTCCAGGAGGATTAACATCTAGTGGATCCTCATTAGTCCTTGGGGGTGATTCTTCTAGCCTTGGATTTGTTTCCTGTCTCTTTTCTAACATAATTTCTTCAGCAGTGCCCCTTGCATCATTAGCCACAATTTTTTCAGTAGCTATGTGGTTTCTTCCTGCCATCTTCCTATTTGGGGGATGTAATCTGTAACATTTATCTACTTTATGCCCAAACATCTTGCGATGTGGAAAATAGTAAGGCTTCTGTTCAGCTAATATATCCCGTCAGAACCCTTCAGCATCATAACCAATCCAGATTCTCTTCAGTTCAGGGAGTGTGATATCTCTTTCAACTTGAATTCCAACAAGGCCAGGTCTAGCCTTATTATAAGTGGGAGCATCCACTCTCAGAGGTGTTCCCAGTGCTCTACCAATATTAAATAGAGCATTGAGCTTAAAATCGGGTAAAGGTAAGCTAGGTAACTTAAACCTGATGGGAACTACAAGAGGTTCTTTACTAGGATCAAAACATTGATTGGGGTCCATTTGATGATCTTCATAACTATTCCAGCAATGTTAACAGATTGTTTGGCAAACAATCTTGCATAATCTTCCTCAGCTGCCAATTGGATTAGAAGGTGTCTCCCATCCAAAAGCCCAAATTTTCAATTGTCTATAAACTTTAGAGATTCAAAAAAACTTCTAACAAGGTCCATTTTTGGATGTCCTAGCTAAAATTTGCCCACAAGTGTGAACTTAACCTCTTCTCTTAAAGCATCAATTTCCTTGGTAGTGAAGTACACAGCTGTTTCACACTCTTTAGTTCCAAGAGGGTGAATACAAGGACTAGTTCCTTTTCCAGCAGCAGTATCATGGAACTCCTATGGGAATACTAGAAGGTCATAATCCTGTAAAGAGCCAGTGGATTTCCCCACCACTTCAACATAAGTTGATAATTGGATTTTGTCATTGGGAGTCAGTCAAAATGTCAATGGAAGAGGCCATCACCCTTCAAAAAAAAAAGCAGGTTATGAATTAACTAGACAGTAAAGACTATCCAGAAGTAAACAGAGAA
>NW_018251132.1:0-7685 GCF_001263595.1 Phalaenopsis equestris | reverse complement strand
CAGGGAATGAATCCACAACCCCCAATGAAGCAGTGCCAAGGAAGAAACTGCAGAAACAGTAAAGAGCTCTACCACCACCAACTTGCAGCAGCAACTGCACTCCATCATCCTGCATATATATATATATATATATATATATATATTTATATTATATCTAAATATCTTACTATTTTGTTTAATAAGTGTTTTATATATTAGGAAATAATAATATTTTTGAATCCTACATAATTTTATATATAATAAATTAAGACAAATATTAGTATTGGAAGAAAAGTTAGAATTGAATTGAACCAAAAAAAGAAGCAACACAACATTGGCCTCTGGTGCCGACTACGCCCTTCGACATAAGCCAAGTGCCGACAGCGCCAATGGGAGCACCGACAACGTCCCAAGCAGTTCTTGTAGCTCAGGATGAATTTGGTGGAGTTTGGTGGGATTGCACTTCGAAATAACCTCATAGAGGTGCTTTTAAACGCCTGAAAACTGCCTGGGACGACCATAAACATCCAAATTTTAAAATCCATGACTTCCAATTCAAGAAATACTTCAAGGTATGAAGTTTTCAATAGAAGAAAGTTTATCAATTTTGACTTGCAGATTTTGACGCGCAGAGATTATACGACAAAGTCATCATAAAGAAGAGACTTATCAAGGACAGAGGCTTTGTCAAAAATGGATTGAGTAATTGATACACCAAAAATATATGCATTTTTAGACCTATATTTTATACTCATTTTTGGTGATATTGCAGTTTAAAGGAAGGTATTTTTCATGTTTTATTTTAAGTTGTTGATTTTTAGGACTTGGAGCAAAAAAGATGGAATTTGGAGTTAAATTAGAGTTTTTGAAGAATTGTTCAGCGCCGAAGGCGCCAGACTGGGCGCCAACGGTGCCATTTGACAGAGAGCACAAATTTTATTTATAGACCACTAGCGCCAGTGTCGGTGCAGGCCCTATTTCTAGAAGATTTGATGAATTTGGACTCTTTTTGAAGAGTTTTTTGGATGCACCTGATGGAAAATAGACCTTAGGCTCTATTTAGAGCCGAAAATTATCATAAAAGACCCCTTAGCCCCCCTTTACGCCCCTTTGCACCCTTCAACCACTTTCCACTCTCTTCCACACTATCCATATTCCATATAACCACTTAGAGTCAATTAGTCATTTATTTTCCTTATAATTTTGAGTTTTTATGGTGAGTTTAAGTGTGAATTCTTCTCTAAGAAGTTTTGGAGAGGAAGAGAAGTGAGAGATTTCTTTATCCTTCATTTCCTAAGAGAGGCTACAAGGGATTTCCTTTGAGAAAGAGTTCTAGATAAATGTTGTTTGTTTATTATTGTCGTATGAAATTTCTTTTATATATGAAATTTGTGTTTTGTTGTATCTTTGTCATGAAGTCTGAGAAGTTTCCTTTATCTTTCTCCCTACTCTGAGATATGGTGAAATGAAGAGATAATTTGGATATGCCAATGTTAAAATATAAAAAAAAAAATTGTGATGGTTTTTCAACTCCGTTCTGAATTTACTTTTCGATTTGGCCAATTGAATTATTAAAATATGTTGTGAAACATATGATTCGGGAAATGGAGTATGAGTTCTATAATAGAGAGAGAATCACGCTTAATTCCATGAAGGAGTATTTCGTTCATGGAATTAAGTCCAAATAAATAGGGAAATATACATTGTTGGGTGTAGAATTGAGGATTTTAGGGTGATAGACTAAAATCCTTAATTTGATCTTAGTGTTTAAGGATTAAAGTGAGAGTTAGCCTTTAGGGGGAGGGAAATGGGAGCTCTGGAGTGAGAGCTAGTATGCTCCTAGCATAGCCACGAATTTAGGGACTAAACCTTAGATTAGCCAATGAAAACCTTGAATTTAGGGACTAAACCTTAGATTAGCCAATGATTTTCTATAACACTAAATCAAGGTAGAGAATTAAAATTGCTCCTATTTGACACAATACATATTTAAACCATTTTGTGGCTATGCTAGTATCCTCCTAGCATAGCCACAAATTTAGGGACTAAACCTAAGATTAGCCAATGATTTTCTATAACACTGTATCAAGGTAGAGAATTAAAATTGCTCCTATTTGACACAATACATATTTAAACCATTTATCTCATCTCATTTCACAAAAAAACTCATTGTAGTGGAAAATATGCTTTTTCATTTTAGAAAATTTCATCACATAAACGTAGTTTAGTAGTTACTGTTTTTAAACTTTGCATTTAAATTTTGTTAATAGTTAATAATTTAGTTCTGATAGTATCTCAAACATTCAAATTTAGTGACAGTAATTTCATTTTTATTTCTATGAATTTCCCGTTCATGTATCATCTAAAAATTTAAACCTTCCGTGTGGTATCAATATTTGGGACTTCTTTGGGACTTAAATAGAAAGTCTTGAATGATATGTATACTTGCGTAGAATCCCAACATTAAGTGCTTAACATTATTATTCATAAACATTAAGTGCTTAACATCATAAATCATAAAATACTACATCAAGTTTTTGGCATCGTTGTAAAGCGGAGTCAACTTTATAAATTTTACACAACTATATTTTTGGGGATCAAGTTTTTTTTGGCACCGTTGCTGGGGAATGTAACAGTAAATTAAATAGGTTTGATAAATTAGGAAATTTAGAGATAAAATATAAAAAAACTATTAAAATATATAAAATAAAATATTCAAAAAATAAAATAAATAACTATATATATTTAAAAGTATTTTTAAGTCTTTTCTTATTATATTTGTTGATGCAAAATATTGGATCTGAAGGTTTAGTACCTTACAATTTGGAATTAGAACGTATTATTGGAAAAATTAAAAAAAATAAATTAAAAATTTGAACAAAATGGTGAATAACTTGGATAATCAAATAAATGAAAATTGACAAAGGCCTTTAAAAGATTATGCTAATCCTACAGCCAACGAGCTTCACTTAACTATTCAAAATCCTGATGTTGCTGCTAATTCATTTGAGCTTAAACCTGCTATTATCCAAATGATACAAAATAATCAGTTTGAAGGAACACCTACTAAAGATCCTAACTTAGATCTTGCTAGTTTTCTTGAAATATATGCTACATTTAGATACGATGGAGTGTCTAATGATGTTGTTAGGCTTAGACTTTTTCCTTTTTCATTAAGGAATAAAGCTAAAGATTGGTTAAGTTCATTAGCACCTGGATCTATTAGAACTTGGGGAGAACTATCACAAAATTTTTTGGCTAAATAATTTCCACCATCGAAAACTTATAAGCTTAAAAATGATATTACTTCTTTTTGTCAGTTTGAAGGGGAATCGATATATCAAGCCTGAGAAAGATTTAATGATATCCTTAGAAAATGTCCACACCATGCTTTACTAGATTGGTTAATAATTCAAACTTTTTATAATGGATTAGTATAATCACTTATAGCTATTATAGAGGCTGCTGTAGGAGGATCACAAATGTCAAAGCCTTTTGATGAAGCATGCTCTTTAATAGAAGAAATGACTGCTAACAATTTTCAATGGTCCTCTAAACGAAATCCTAAGAGAGTAGTAAATATTCATGACTCTGATGCAATGTCTGTTTTAACATCTCAAATTGCTCCTAGATCAAAAAAGATTGATCAAATGGAAGTGAAATATTCTCAAATGCCACTATTATTAGAGGAAAATTCACTAGCGCAGATAATTGATACTCATTCATCTTATGAAACTTTGAATGCTATAAATAATTAAAATAAAAATTTGTATTCTAATTATTACAGCCCTAGATGAAAAAATCACCCTAATTTTAGATATAATAATTATAACAATTCAGCGAACCCCTCAGAAAATTTGAACAACCAAGAAAATCCTATTTATCGACCTTATTATCCTCCTGGATTTAGTCCTAACCCACAAGTTAAGGAAACAAAGTTAACAATGGAAGAAGTAATGTTGAATATGGGAAATTAAATACAAAATCAAGGGGATACTATTAAAAATATTGAACATTAATTAGGACATATTGCTACTACGCTTAGTAACAGATCTTCAAGAAATCTTCCAAGTACTGTGGAAGTTAATCCAAAAGAACAAAATAAGGAGCAAATTAAAGCTATTCAATTAAAAAGTGATTCAATTAATTAAAAAGTGGAAAAGAAGTTGAAACAAGAATCCAAAAAGAAATTGAAGTTGATGGGGAGAAGGAAGAGATTGAAAGTGACCATAATGAAAATGAACAAATACAAGTTTCTTTAAAAAAACCACTACGTCTTTTTCCTCAACAATTGAAGTAGAAGAATAAAGCTAAATAATTTTAAAAGTTAACGATAAACATTTCTTTCATTAAGGCTTTAGAAAAAATGCCAAGTTATGTGAAATTTATGAAAGATATAAAAAAAGGATGCTTGTAGATCATAAGACCATTGCACTCAATGAAAGTGTAGCGCTATTATTCAGAAAAAGTTTCCTGAAAAGTTAAAAAGATCCTGGTAGTTTTACTATACCTTGTGCAATTGGTGAAAAGTTTTTTGGAAAAGCCTTACATGATTTAGAAGCGAGTATCAATCTTATGCCTCTATCAATTTTTAAACGTTTAAATTTAGGATAGATTTCCTCTACTACTGCAACTCCTAAGTTAGTTGATCGATCAATAACTTATCCTAATGGATTTATAGAACATGTATTAGTAAAATTGGATAAATTTATTTTCATGTAGACTTTATAATATTTGATATGAAGGAAGATAAAGTGATTCCTATTATTTTGGGAAGACCATTTCTTGCAACCGGGAGAGCTGTGATAGATGCACAAAAAGGAGAATTAATAATGAGAGTTAATGATCAAGAAGTAACATTTAATATTGCAAAAGCTATGAAATATCATGCAATAGAAAAAGATAATGAATGTTTTAGGATGGAAGTTACTGATTATTTGAGTAATGAGAAATTTAAGAAAGTGTTTGAAGAAAAATTAAGGCAAGAAGAATTTTGTGAGAATGAGAATGAAATAAAAGAAGATAAATTAGATTATATTCAGGACAAATTTGAAACTTTAGATTTGTTGGAAAATGATGATAAAATTCTTATTCCTTCAATTATTAAACCACTTAAACTTGAATTAAAAGTATTACCTGCACATTTAAAATATGTGTTTTTAGGAGATTCATCTACATTGCCTGTTATTGTATCTTTTGAATCTTCTGAGTTAACTGAAATTCAAGAACAAAAGTTGATAGAAATGTTGAAAAGATATAAAAAGGCTTTTGGATGGACTTTGGCATATATTAAAGGAATTAGTCTCTCAATTTGTATGTTATGCACAAAATTTTATTAAATAAACAATATGAACCTAAAACTGATCCTCAGAGGAGATTAAAACCAATAATGAAAGAAGTTATTAAAAAAGATATTAAAATGGTTAGATGCTGGAATTATATATCCTATTTTAGATAGTTCTTGGGTGAGTCCAATTCACTCTATTCTAAAGAAAGGAGGAGTGACTGTTGAAGTAAATGAGAAAAATGAATTAATTCTAATAAGACAAGTTACTGGTTGGAAAATTTGTAGACCAAATGTTGGATAGATTGGCTGGAAACAAATATTACTACTTCTAGATGGGTATACCAGGTATCACCAAATTCTAATTTCTCTTGAGGATCAAGAGAAAACAACATTTACAAGACAACATTTACAAGCCCTTATGGTTTATGGTACATTTGCTTTTTGTAGAATGCCTTTTGGACTATGTAACGCACCTGTGACATTTCAAAGATGTATGATGTCAATTTTAAGTAATTTAAATGAACATGGAACGAAAGTATTTATGGATGATTTTTTTGTATTTAAGACTTCATCTGAAATATGTTTAAATAATTTAGAAAAAGCTCTGAAATTATGTGAAGAAATTAACCTAGTACTAAATGGGGAAAAATGTCAATTTATGGTTCCAGAAGGAATTGTACTTAGGCATAAAATTTCTAAAAAAGGCATGGAAGTAGATCCTGAAAAAATTCAAGTTATTAAAAAATTATCACCTCCAACTATGGTTAGAGGGGTAAGAAGTTTTCTAGGACATGTTGGTTTCTACATGCGTTATATAAAAAATTTTTAGAAAAATAACTAAATCATTATGCCAACTTTTAGAAAAAGATACAAAATTTGATTTTAATGAGGAATGCATAAAAGCATTTGAATTATTAAAAGAAAAATTATTCACTACACCTGTAATAGTTCCACCTGATTGGGAGAAATAATTTGAAATAATGAGCGATGCCAGTGATTATGCTATTGGAGCTGTGTTAGGATAAAGGCACAACAAAATTTTGAAAGTAATATATTATGCTAGTAAGACTCTAAATGGTGCTCAAATTAATTACACTACTACTAAAAGAGAGTTATTAGCTTTTGTCTATGTCTTCGATAAATTTAAACCTTATTTGATTAGAACCAAATGTATAGTGCATACAGATCATTCTGCTATGAAAAACTTGATGGAAAAGATGGATGCTAAACCAAGATTAATTAGATAGATACTTCTATTGCAAGAGTTTAATTTTATTGTAGTTCATAGAAAAGAAAATGATAATCAAGTAGCTGATCATTTGTCTAGACTAGAAAAATGACTAGAAAAGCTGATCATTTGTCTAGACTAGAAAAATAAATATTAAATAATTTTGCAAATGAAATTTTAGAAAATTTCTCTAATGAACAACTATATAATATTGATGAAATGAATATACCGTGGTATGCTCATATAGTAAATTATATTATAAGTTATATTCTACCACCCAATATTAAGAATCAACAATTAAATAAATTTATATATGTTTCAAAATTCTCTCTAAAAACTATTTTTGGGATGACCCATATTTATTTAAACAATGTAAAGATCTAATTATTATAAGATGTGTGTCTTACGAAGAAACTCAACAGATAATTGAAAGATGTCATGATTCTAAATTTTGAGGACATTTTGGAACAAGTAGAACTACATATAAAATTTTGTAAGCTGGATTTTATTGGCCTACTCTTTTTAAAGATATAAAAAATATATTAAAACATGTATATTAAAACATGTGATGTATGTCAGCAAGTTGGAAATATTTCTAGAAGAAATGAAAAAATTCTAAATTACACATTGAAAGTTGAAATTTTTGATGTGTTGTCCAAATGGATTGAAGCTGTTGTTGTACCTAAATGTGATGCTAGGAGTGTTTCTAAATTTTTAAATAAAAATATTTTTACACAATATGGAATGTCAAGAGTAATTATTATAGATGGAGGATCCTATTTTAGGAATAAAAGAATCGAGAAATTGATTAAAGAATATGATATTATGCATAGATTTTGTACTGCTTATCATTCTTAGACCAGCAGTCTAGCAGAGATATCAAATTGTGAAATAAAATTAATTTTGAAAAAGTTGTAAATCCCTATAAATTGGATTAGTATGCTAGGTTAGATACGACATTATGGGCATACATAACTGCTTATAAGACTTCTATGGAATGTCCCCATATAAAATTTTTTTTAGAAAAAAACATGCCATGTACTAGTAGAATTGGAGCATAAAGCTTTTTTGGCTACTAAGGAATTCAATTTTAATCTTAAAGATGCTGGTGAGAAAAGATTATTGCAACTCTATGAACTTGAGGAGATTAGTAATGAAGCACTGTTGACCTCACTTTTGGTTGAGGTCTAG
>NW_018251131.1:109426-115124 GCF_001263595.1 Phalaenopsis equestris | reverse complement strand
AATGTTGAAAACTCTTCATGACATTCCCCAAGACCGACCCTTAAATTGGGCTTATCCCAACTCTAGTTATTGACCTCACTTTTTGTTGAGGTTTAGTTTTCCTCTTTAGTAGCCTAAGGTCTAGCCATATGACTTTTCCTATTGACTATTCCTAGAAAACTAGAAAAGGAACCCTCACTATTAGAAATTCTAAACTCCTCTTTACTCAACTTGAAGTTCCACATAGTGGAGTTCTTACCATCACATAGAACACTATGTGATGGTAAGGACTCTTCCTTACCATCATGAATCATCAAACCAACATGAAAGTCTGCTAGATTCAACCATCACATACAACACCTATGGATTGTAAGATTCCATATGGAAGAAAAAACATGAATTGCTGTGTGTCATCAATATCCTGTACATCTGATAGCAAAAAGCTTGAGCCCTTACCCAACAAGCTTAATATCATTTTGCATTAAGAAAGCTCTATTCATTTAATACATTATTATTTCGGCTTAGCAATTATTCATGTTCATGCAAGTTTGTGGCTTCTTATTTGGCCTTTTTTTTGTAAGATCATGGTCCAAATATTAGTACTGTTCGTATATTTTATGTAACATTCGTTGCCTAAGCGTTCTTTACGTGAAATAATTATTTAAATTAGCACGTGATCGAATTTGGTAGAGGAATTTACCCAAAATACCTAATTTTTTTCAAAAATCTATTCAAACCTTTTGAAAACATCCAAATTACCTCATCACAAAAAATTGCCAAATTACCAAAATGCCCCTCCTTAACCCAAAAGTTCAAAAATTCCACAAAATCTCAAAAATTCCCAAAACATTACAAATATTCCCAATTTCATTTTTCTTAACTACCACATGACCCAATTTGACCAATATGACCATTTTGACCAAAACCCCCAAATTTACTATAAAGACCCAATTTTCCCAAATTTACCTCAAATGTCCATCAAATTGGTCCCAAATTTCTCCAAATTTCAATTCTAAACTCAAATTCACTTTCCATATGAACAATATAAATCAAATACAAGCTCAATTGGCCCATGATTTGAGCCCAATTTTGATCTAGATCAAACACCCAATTTTGGCCATATGACTTGATCTCACTAAATTGAACCTATAGCCCACTCAATTTGTCACAATTTATCTTTAAAATTCTTCATCACATTCATAAACATCAAACTTGAGCTTCTATTGGCCTTGGTGAAAGCTAAATTTTATTGAATTTCAACTTAAATCCAAAAATAACCAAATTTGCCCCAAATTGGCTATGCCTCGAAATTCCATCAAATTGAACACCTTAGCTCCAAAATTGACACCAAATTCATACTGAAAACTCTTCATGACATTCCTACTTACCATTCTCAATAATCAATTTGAACTTAGCCCAAGCCTAGCCCAATCTAGACCCAAGTCTAACCCAACATGCCTAAATTGATCAAAATTCCAAAATTCCTCAAATTGAAACCCCAATTGAACTCAAAATCACCAGTCCTTCACCCAAAATGTTCATTACAATCATCTACATAATGTTGATCTATAAATTGGGCTCAAGGTCATGGCTAGCCTAACCCAAACCCACTTTAAGCCAAATTGACTTACATGGACCCATTTACCAAAAATTGACCTAATCAAACCAAATTGGCCAACCAAAGACCAACCCAGCCAAATTTTAAACCTTATTGACCAGATTAAACCCCATGGAACGACCCAAATGGGCCATGGGCCAAAGGATCCTCAAATCAAGGGATTTGCTTCCAAAATTTCTTAGGCCTAAGGAATTTTCACCAAAACTAAGCACCTGACCAAATAAATTACCAAATAAATAATTGTGACATATTCCACTGGCTCACCTAACCTCCTAGCCACCTCCCCTAGCCTTGCTGACAGGGCCTAGTTGCTGGAAAATGGCCAAATTGAGAGCCACCCCCATGGAATAGAACCCAATTCAAATCTAGAGGCCACCTCATCTCATTTGAAATTTAGATCCTCTCTGCCCTCCACATAGGCAGCACTTTGCACCCTTCAATTGAGGTGAAAGAAGATAAAGTTCAAATCCCCCTCACACAGAGCCCCTAACATAGCTCTAGACGAATACCTAAAATCGAGCTTGGTCGAATTCATACCTAGACCTTTCACCACAGCAAGGGGCTCAATCCCTAGCCTCCTTGGACCTCCACAAACGTGCCAAGCACCTCTAATTGAAGCTTCCTTTCTCAGAGCAAAGGTATTGAACTTCCCCTCTTCTCGAGCCTATTTTGATTCTCCATATGACTAGGGTTAGTTTTATGGTATGTTTACTGTATAGATATGTTAGTCACACTTAGGCGAGTCCATAGGATCAAATTCAAGGTCATTTGGTGGAGAAATGAGTGAGATCTTGGAATTTTAATGTTAAGAACGGTCACGGGTTAGCCTATTTGAGGATGATGATGGGGAGCCATCTGATCGCATGTTTATCTCATCAACGGACAAGATCTGGCCTGATGAACTTTCAGAGCGTGAACAGCGGGACGCGTGGCTGCCGAGTCAAATGGCGACACCGAACCAAAATACGACACATGGAGCTTCAGAGACACCTAGGATGAGGTGGTGCCACGCATTTAAATAGATAAATAGGGTATTTTCTGATTTAAATAAACAGGCCTAACTTCAAAAATTCATATCTTGGTGTAAAAAAATCACAAAAATAAAATAAAAATACTCTCTTTCTTAGTGAAAAAATAAAATAAAAATACTAATAAAATAAAAATACTCTCTTTCTTAGTGAATAGAGGAGAACAATGTGGAAATCGTTTGAAGTTCTTTGATGCATATTTTATTTTTAATTAATTAAAAACTGATTTGGATATTTTTAATTAATTAAATACTACTTTAAGTCTGCATGTTCTCCATGCATGTAGACATTTCACTATGGCTTGATATTTTGGCATGTTGTTGCCTCTGTCATGGGGGATAATCTCTGATTTTTCCAAAGTCAGAAAAGGTCTCTAGATAGAGATCCATATTTTTCAATTTTATGTCTATTTTTTTGCATAAATTAATCATAATAATTAGCACGTTTCTTAGAGAATTCCAAGACAATTTTGGAAGGTTTGTCATGACCAGGGAACCCTTTGGAAAATGTTTCATGATCTAAGTCATTAAAAATGCACTTAATTTTCACAAACCCTAAAACACAAAGAAAATCAATTTTGGGATACATAAACATTTAAATGACTTAGTTTTTAATCTCCACTATAATTTGAAGTTCAAAGAACTTCCCATAAAAATTTTAAAATATTTAGAAGCTCATTTGATAACTCAAATTGATTTTCTATGTTATGTGCCATTTTTAACACTAAAATAATTTTTAATAATTAAAATATAACTAAAAAAATTAAAAAAATTCGTTTTTTTCAATTCTTTGTCATTAGAGGAATTTTCTAAAAATAAAATGGAAATTAAAATAAAAACTTTATTTTTAGCCTATCTTTAAAATTTAATAATTAAAAAATGATAAAAATCACAAAGATAATAAAATTCATGCAAATATTTAAGATAAAAAAATTCATGAAAATATTATAAATTATTTCCTAAGAAAATAGGAATAATTGGAATATTTTTCCTAATATTATAGAAAGCTTAAAATAATTTTTAAAGGCTAAAAATGGATTTTCACTAAAATAATTCCAACAATTTAAAGAAAAGTTAGAAAAATGTGAAATTTGTTTCTCTTGGTTCCTTGACCTCACAGAGATTTAATAAAAATATAAAACATAATTTTTCACATTTAAAATATTTTATAATTAACAAATTCTCCAAAAATTAAAATAATTCTTAAAATTTAAATATAACTTAATTAATCATGAAATTTGGTCCCAATGATTCTCTAGTCAAAGTCTGCCTCCATAAAAAATTTGAAGGGATTAGGCTTTGCCTTGGTCAATTTATGGATTTTTATTTAAAGAATCTTATTTCTTGCATAAAAATAAATATGTAAATTATATTAAAATTTAAAATATTACATTTTCTCCTCTGATGTCTTAATTGACCCAAGAGTGAGGTAGGATAAAAATTCCAAGGTCATTTGAATTAAATTTGATGAATTATGAAGTGACAGAGCCTTAGGAGCAAAAGTGTAATTTTTGACATTTAAGCTTAATTCAAGAGAGGGGAATGGTTAACCTCTGATCCTAATCATCATATTTGGATGATTGAAACACAAGGGGTTTAATTGGTAGAAACCAATCTCATTGTTATTAATTAAAGGATAAATTTGTAATTTCCTTAAAAAATTAAAATTTTGAATTTTAGTCAATTAAATGATCCTAGACTTAGGGGTATGACTTTGGGTGTTTATAAGTCACTAAATTAACACCTCGATTTGATGTTCAAATGACTTTTAAAAAAAAAGAAAGTTAATTATCATCACCTTAAAATTCAATCTATTTCAAAATATAACTAAGACATCTACCAAAACCTTAAGGGTTACCAAAATCTTAAGGGCTTAGTAGTGACCTAAGCTAAATCAAATTTAGTTAAATGAGGATTAGAAAAGTGAACATAATTAAAAATTGAACATCTTTAAAAACACTACAAGCCCAAGTTAAAAGTTGGCTAAGTGTATTGACAACATTAACTTGCCCCTTTAAGGGTCTTCACCCACATAATTCTCAAATTAAATGATAAGTGATAATTACACTACTCTTAGGGATAATTGAAACATCAATGTTCATTGAGCATTAAAGGTGATGAGTTATTAAGCAACATAATAAGTTTGAATGAGCTGGAGAATTTTCACCAGGCAGTGAGAAGGAAGCATGGACCTGCTTCTTTCTCCAAAGCTGTTGGATACCTCAAAGGTCTACTAAAATTAATATGTTTTTCTTAATAAAAATCATCCTTAATCAAATTAATAGTAACCCACCAAGATATGACCTAGGGTTGGGTAGATCACCAAAACCTTACTTTTCTGCTATATATAAAGTGCTCACACATGCATTTTGAGTTTCAGGTAGTGGAACGAGAAGGCTCGCCAGGTACGCTTTTTATACTTTGTAATGTTGTCTTTTTTGCACTTTTATACTATACTTTTTTTGCTTATATAACTTGCATGCTAAACAACAATGTCACCCTACATGAAAACCAAGACTCTTAAGATAGCCACAAAACCAAAACTCAAAACCAAAATTAAAATCAACAAAGATAAAATCACCTCCACAACATTCAAAATATAAAAAAACTCAAAATTTAATCACAAACATCACAAAAACTACAACTACAACTAAATTAAGATGTCTTTATCGAATGATCGGGAATTCCTCGGACGAGGTAACTTATCGTTGCTAATGAGGCTTCCCACGGTCTAAATGAAAGTATGAAACTCATTAAGTTGAGTTTAGTAAATTCATTTGGACTAAGTAAATCCAATAGAAAATAGTAGTGCCAGAACTAGGGAACCGTGGGATCCTAACTGTTGTCACTTTAATCAACTTTAACATCCCCATAACATTTAAAGAACTTCAACCATACGACCATCTAATTTGACTTCATAACTTGACACCCTAAAAAACTTAAACTCGCAACGACAAGGAGCTTGGAGCAAGCATGGTAGGCAGCACGATCATCTTTAACAACAAAACCAATCTTCCCCAGCTAAACCATTCCTTCCTTAGAATAAGTACACAACAAAGCCATAGAAATTCGAG
>NW_018251131.1:98309-108620 GCF_001263595.1 Phalaenopsis equestris | reverse complement strand
ATAAATTAAATGTCCTTCCAAAGTGGGCGACGAGATTTCAATTCCAGAGACCGATAGCTTCTTATGGGCAAGTCCTTAACAAAAAATAGTGCCGACACTAGCCCAACCTAAACCCAAGTCTAAACCAACTTCCCCAAATTGACTAAATACCCAAATACCTTCAAATTAACCCACCAAATCAATTCAAAACCTCTCCAATTCTTCTCTAAACCTATTTTGACAATCACCCGCTCAAAAATGATAAATTAATTGAGCTCAACATCATAGATAAGCTAACCTTAACACAACTTTAAGACAATTTGACCCAAATTGAACTCATTCACCAAAATTTACTTAGCTATACCAAAGTGACCAAATTAATGTCACCACAGTCAGCATTTGGACTCTATTGACCATCTTAAACCCACCTAAACCATTTAGGTGAGCTATGGACCAATGGATCTTAGCCATGCTTAGCCTTATTTTAAAAAGACTCTGCCATCATTACTTTATCTTGGGAGTAAATCATAGTTAACCCTTCGCTGACCTCCCTGAGCCAAGAGGTGACTGAACCATTGCCAACCATCACCTCAACCCCCCGCTGAAACAGCCTGTAACCTAGCTCTAGACCAACACCTGAAATCGAGTTTGATCAAAATCATACCTAGAAAATTCAGCAAGGCTTGAGACTTCATCAGGAGATTTGTTAGACCCAATCAAAGCTACCACAACCATCTGATTGAAGCCTCCCCTCTCAGACAAAGGTATTGAACTCTAACCCTAAACCGAGCTTGTTTTGACTCTCCATACGTATTTACTGTATTTCATACCTTATAAGCAATATAGATATGCTCGTCTTGAGTAGATGATGGTTTAGGAACAAACCCCATTCAATTTGGTTAAGTCTAGGTGAAGATCTTAATGTTTTAGTGTGAATGGCTCATGGGTTAGGTCACTTAGGGACGATGAACAGATGTCGTCCGATCGCACGTTTATCCATTGGATGGTCTTGATGAAGCTAAACAAAGATATGGTTCATAAAGCAGAGTTTGTGTGGAGGCTACATGGATTTCAACATCAAAGGGCAGAGCGATGCGTGCGCGGTTTGGAGTTGCCTAGGATGTGCTGACGCTGAGCTGGATATGTAAATAAATCAGGATTTTCTAATTTATTTAAATACTAGAGCTTTAAAAAATCATATCTTTGCATAGAAAAATCATAAAAATAAAAAAAAATACCCTCTTACTCTGTGAACCGAGGAGAATAATGTGGATAAAAAATAAAATTTTTTTGAGAAACATATGATTTTTAATGAATTAAATACCCTCTATGGTATTTTAATTCTCCATGATTAAATATTCCTCAACATGGCTTGAAATTTTGAGGGTTCATTCCTCATGACAAAGGCCATGTCTTCTAATTTTTCCAAGGTCAGAGGACATATCTATGCTTCCAGTCCTAATTTTTAAGCTAGCGTGACCATTTTGGCATATTTTAATTATATAAATTAAAATATCACTTAAAAAATTATGCGAATAATTTTGGCAGGTTTCCTATGGTCAGTGAAGTTTAGGAATAATATCATGATGTTTTGAATTATCTTGCGAATTTCTATATTTAATTAAATATGAATATGTTGTATTAATTCATGTAAATTAAATACTTACAAAAAACTGACAAAATCAATCCCACATTGTTCATAAAAATCATGATTATCCAATGTAACAATTTGAAAATTATTTGGCTAAGTTCAAGCACTAAATTTGATTTTCTAAGAGACCTTGTATTTTTGTACAAAAATAATTATAATAAATTAAATACACTTGGAAAAATTATGAAAAGTGGTTTTTTGAGTTCCTTGTGATCAGGGGCACTTAGATAAATAAGTATCATGATGTTCTGAATTATCTTGTGAATTTCTATATTTAATTTAATGTGAATATGTTGTATTAATTCATGTAAATTAAATACTTATAAAAAATTGACAAAATAAATTCCACATTGTTCATAAAAATCATGATTATCCATGTAACAATTTGAAAATTATTTGGCTAAGTCCAAGCACTAAAGTTGATTTTCTAAGATACCTTGTATTTTTGTACAAAAATAATTATAATAAATTAAATACACTTTGGAAAATTATGAAAAGTGATTTTCTGAGTTCTTTGTGATCAGGGACACTTAGGAAAAATAAAAGTTTTTTTTGAGAAAATATTTGATTTTTGAGTCTTATTTTGAAGTTAAAATAATTAAAAATAATTAAAAAAACCCAAAAAATCTAAAAAAATATTTTTAAAATATGTCTAATGGTCTCCTGATCACTTGGGACTCATTAAAATATTTTTCCTAACCTTTTTAAGTTAAAAATAAATTTTAAAACCTTAGAAATATATTTTTCCTTATTTTTCTCATTAAAAATAATTATAATAAATAAATTAATAATCATAAAAATACAAAATTTGATTTTTTTGAGTCTTCTAAACTTAGAGAAGTTTAATAAGAATTAAAAAATAATTTTAATAGTTAAAATATTATTTTCAATTTAATTAAATCATTGAAATTTGTTAATAAATAAATAATCATAATAATAATTTAATTCAAGAAATCATGAAATTTTATCTAAGTGTTTATTTAACTGAAGGGGATCTCTAGTAATTTTCTCAAGAATAAAAACTTTATTTTGGATAGTTAAGTAAAATCAACTTTCAAAATACTACCTTTTAAATTTAAATAATTATTTAAATTAATTAGTTTTTGAAAATCCACATTTTCTCCTCTAATGTTTTAATTGACCCATGGATAGGACACTCTAAATTCTCAAAGTCATTTGAATTTTGATTAATGAGTTATGAGGTGAAGATTCCCAAAGGCAAAGGGGTAACTTTAGATATTGGTGCTTTAAACAAAATTTTGGGTTAATAAAGGGAAGATGGGTAATTTTGACCCTAACAAACATGTTTGGATGATTAAAATACTATGGATTGAAAGATAGAAACTCACTTGCCACCTTTTCTATAATATGAACAAAAATTCCTAACTTCCCTAATCATCATGATTTGGAAGTCAATTAAGATCAAATGATTCTTAAGTTAAGCTAAGAAGATTATTATTTACTTATCTTAGGCCTACAATTGGTGATGATGTGGTCTTTCAATAAGAATATATGTCACTTAATCCAAAATTTTAATTATCATCAATTTCCCTCGTTATGATTATTAAGGGCTTGAAAGTCACCTAGGGTCGATGTCTAAACTCAATTGATTGGATTTAAAAGATAATATGATTAATGATTAACATCTTTAAATACTACAAGCCTGACTTTAATTGTGGGCACCACAATCTTTTATGACTCAAACCTGCCTTAGAGTCACCCACCCACATATCTCTTAAATGAAATATCAATTGATTAATGCAGTGTCCAAGCCTTGGGATAAATAGAACCCCAAGTTTCCTTGACCAATGGGATAACTTTGACATAACCTTGGATGATCAATAGAAAATTATGTTAAGGTCAAAATAAACTCGAAATATTTCAAGAAATCTTCAAAGTGATTCAGGGTCATGCCCCAAGCATTTTAAAATTTCTTGGATATTTTGAAGGGTAAATTGAACTTTTTATATTTTATTATAACATTATCCACTATGATCTTCCAAAACTCAATAAAGTCATGACTTGGGTTTCGGTAGTTATACCTTCATCTACTCCTGTGATTTAAGTTCCTTACAAAATTATAAACATGTTGCCAAAGCTAACCTTTCAGGTGGAGGAGTGAGAAGAATTGACAAGCACGCTTTTAAATTATTACATTTACTATTTAAATTAAATAAGAAAAAATTTACCTCTATAAAAATCAAAATATAAAACAATTGTAAATTTAATCACAAACAAAATAAAAAAAATTGCAACTAAATTAAGATGTTTATATCGTATGATCGAGAATCCCTCAGAGGAGGTAACCTACGATTGCTAACAAGATTTCCCATGGTCTAAATGAAAGTATGGAACTCATTAAGTTGTGTTTAGTAAATTTATTTGGACCAAGTAAATCCAAAAGAAAATAGTGCTGCCGGAACTAGGGAATCGTAGGATCCTAACCGGTGTCGCTCTTATCAACTTTAACATTCCCCATAACATCTAAATAGCCATAAATTTAGGAGACATTTGATTTGACATCATGACTCGACACATTAGAAAACTTAAAATCGCCACCACGAGGAACTTGTAGTTAGCATTCTGGGCAGCATGACCATCTTCAACAACAAAACAAGTCTACATTAGCTAAATCATTCCTTAGAATCAAACAACAAGCCATAGGATTTCGAGGTTGTCCGCCTAGTGTGACATAAATCCTAAACTTATCTTTAGGTCTTTGTATAGCCCTACAATGTAATAGAAGCCCTAACCCATCTTAGGATTCTGAGGTTGTTGTTTGTCACAACCTAAACCCTCACATATTCTAGGCTATTTGTGTGATCGTTTCACACGAATGTAAGCCCTAATTAATAAAATTGACAGGATGAAATACTTAAATATTTCTCCTTTAAATTGAAACCAAATCATAGGATAGCTTAGGAAGTCACCGGGGTTCTCCTAGGATCCGTGACATCCCCTAGTTTTTCTTCCTTTGGATTCCATACTTAAATATTTCTCCTTTAAATGGAAACCAAATCATAGGATAGCTTAGGAAGTCACCGGGGTTCTCCTAGGATCCGTGACATCCCCTAGTTTTTCTTCCTTTGGATTCCATAAAAAAGGTTCCAAATTCAAGTCATTCCTTTTTCACACCTCTTCGTCCGATCGCTTTGAAATGTCCTATTCCTTCGACCTCTTTGAAGACAATATCCTTTTTATTGAGAATTTTCTTAGGTGACGTCGATTATTTAAGATGTAATTAACTATATTGGTTTGCCCCTATAGGAAGTTTTTCCGAACCCATCTTAATATAAACCCTATTTAACTTTTCATGTTAAATAGGGGAACTTGTCAGTTTATAAAAAGGTTTCGCAGACCAAACGGACGTTACAGATCTTTTAATTTAGGAAGTTAAGCCTACCAACAAGTTGTATGCATATCCTTCGGGATAGTGTACAACTTATGGTATCGCGCTCAGCTATCTAAACTATCAAATGTGTGACATCCGCTCGGTCTAACTTTTTAAAATTAAAATATTATTTTCTAAATTATAATCACACATATATATATACATTAAATCATATTTAAATAAATGATTTGCCCCGAGGTAAAGCGGCCGATAACAAGCAAAAAAATAGAAAGAGAAAAGCGTTCATATATTCTGAAAAATCTCTAAAAAAATATGAGAGGCTCACTCATCTCTCCACTGCCTTTTTTATTTACCAAAATTAGTTTTGGTAGGTCATTTAGCTTTACTAGTTTTGAATTATTAAATTCTTAGAAATTCATACATATGCCACAATGAGCAAGTTTACTAAAAACTAATGCTTCCTAAATGATAATTTAGCATGATGACAACGCTTTGAGATATTTTTAATGATTTTGAGCATATTTGTCTTGAATCAGTTTCCATGCCAAGTAAATTAGTGTATTTAGAGGGAAACCTCATGATTTGCATAATACATAGTTTGTGTTGCACGTGTTTTATTGAATATACCTATTGATATGGAAACTAATTTGCAATGGACTAAAGCCACCTATGCTGGGGTGGTTGGAAATCCCTCCTGCCCTTTGTTGGATCCTGATTCACTAGTATTTCCTCAGGAATTTCATAACACTGCTGCTGGGAGAGGTTCTGCCTCTTGCATTCACCCAGTGGGATCTAAAGATGGGGAACCAGCTGTTATTTTCTCTGAAAAAGAGATTGCTGATCTAAACTTGGAGGTTCAATTCACTCTAATTGGTAAATTCAGCTTGGGCCATCCAAAGATGGAACTTATAAGAAAATATTTTGAATCCCTGAAAATTTCAGAGTGGAAGATAGGTCTGCTGGATGGTAGGCATCTCCTAATCCAACTGAATAAAGAAGAGGACTATGCCAAAATATTTGCAAAGCAATCCATCATCATAGTTGGAACAGAAATGAAAACTTTAAAATGGTCATCTGATTATGACCCATCACAAGAACCTCCCACAGTGCCTATATGGTTTAGGCTACCTAAACTGCCTTTGCACCTATTTAAATTGAATGCATTGTTCAATATTGGGTGCACCTTGGGTACACCTTTGAAGGTTGATGCTGCTACTTTTAATAAGGCCAGACCAGCCAGTACAAGAATTTTAGTGGAAAGGGATGTTACCCTTCTTGATGTTAAGAGAATTTGGATTGGGGACACTCAGAGTGGGTTTTGGCAAGAAGTAATCATGGAGCAAAGACCACATTATTGCCAACATTGCAAAATGTTTGGACATAATAGCGAGAGATGCTATATGTTGAAACCCCCTAATAGAAGGGTTTACCAACAACCTCAGCAGGAGTTGGATGATGCCAACATCAATCTCCAGGAAGTTGGAAACAAAGAAGTGCAAAAGAAGACCTCTACTGCTGCAGGGACAGATGAGTCTCTCATCTAAAAGGATTCCTCCTGTGTGGCAGGGATAGTTAGAAATTGTAGCAATGTTACTGTTCAAATATCTACAAAGGATAAGAAATTGGAGATCCAGTCAGAGGTTGAGAAAGTGGGGGAGGAGATATTTGCCTCCCCATCTCCTAGAAATGTAAAGAATCAAGTGGTGGATTTAGTGGTGGAATTCCCCAGCCAGAAACTTGCAGAAGCTATGAACAAAGAGGGAAAATTCAAAAAACTAAGAAGAAAAAGAACTACAAATTAGAAGGACAAGACCTTGGAAAAGGAAAGGAGCTTCAGAGTTTGGAGGTTCATATCAATCAGATAAAAATGGGCTCTAACAAAATAAGAGGGAGGACTAGGTCCAGGTCCCAACCTTATTCTTCTCCCCCTTCCCCATGATTAATCTATTGTACTGGAACATTAGGGGGATTTCCCACCCCTTAACATTAAAAAAACTCAAATATCTAAATAAAAAGCATAAAATTCAGTGCATAGCCATCTTGGAACCCATGGTTCATCTCAACGCTTTGAAAATTGCAAAAGTCTTCACTGGCTTTAATTTGTTCACTAATATCAGCAACAAAATTTGGGTTTTTTGTAGGAAAGAAATGAAGTGCTCAATCTTACTTAATCATACCCAAATCTTACATATGAATCTCAGCTTTATGGACATGGAAGTTTTTTTCTTTTTTTGTCTATTATGGCAGTTCTAAAGCTGCTAGAATTGATCTGTGGGAATCCGTGTAGCTCATCTAAGGTTCAATTAATAAGGCCTGGCTGGTGGGAGGAGACTTCAATTGCTTTTCCTCTCCTGCTAAGAGGAAGGGAGGCAGACCTCCCAACCCCACCAATATATCATTCTTTAATGATATTATCCAAAAAATTGGGTTATTTGGCCTGGGGTTTAGTGGTCCTACCTTTACTTGGAGAAGGAAGAACTTGTGGGAAAGGTTGGATAGAGTTTTTGCCAATGACAATTGGATCCAAAAGTTCTTGCAGACATCACTGATCACTACAGAGAATAAGGTGACTAACAAGAAAAGCTCTTTCATATATCTGAATGTGTGGTCTCAAAACTTAAACTTCTTAACTATTATTAAAGAACATTATTATTAAAGAACATTGGAAGAAGGACCTTCATCCTGACCCCTTCATCAACCTATGCATTAATCAGAAGAAGGTGGCAAAAGTCGTTAAGCAATGGAGCTCGAACACTTTTGGAGACCTCCTGCTGATTGTAGATAAGGCTGAAAAGGAGGTAACTGATCTGGAGGAGGAGCATAACAAAGGGAGGATTGATGAGGCTATTCTTCTTGAGGCAAATGAGAGACTCTTAAATGCTATTCAGTGGCAGGAACATTTCCTTAAACAAAAGACTGCCAAAACCAAATTTGTTGAAGGAGATAGAAACACTAAATTCTACCATGCTTGCAACAAATACCAAATGAAATGCAACACTATACACCCTATCAAGGACTAGAATGGTGTTTGGCTCTGGCAGGAAGAGGAAATTGCTGAAAGTACTATGCAGTATTGCCACAGCCTAATGAATCGGATAGAGTGCAAATTGACAGCAATTTGTTTACTGGCAACAAGAAGTTCACTGCAAATCTGCAATTGAATGATATTCCTGATGAGGAGGAGATTAAAATTGCTTTGAATTCCATTGACAGTTCTAAATCTGCTGGACCTGATGGGTTTACTGTAGACTTTTACAAGAAAGCATAGGAAGTTATCAAAGAGGAGGTGATCAAAGCTATCCAACATTTTTTCAAAGGAAACTCACTTCCTAACTATTTTAGTGCTTCTACTATTATCTTCATTCCTAAGACCTATATCAAGGACAGCTGGATTCATTACAAAATTCTGAGTCTAAACAATGTCATAAGCAAGACCATAAGTAAAATTATTGTTCACAGGCTTCAGCCTGTTTTACCTCAACTTGTCAGCACTAACCAAGCTGCCTTTGTGAAAGGCAGAAGCATTGGGGATAACATCCTCCTGGCTCAAGAACTTCTACAAGATTTGGAGAAACCTTCCAGAGGGGGAAAAGCCATTTTTAAGCATGATCTAAAGAGGGCTTATGACATGGTCAACTGGGATTTCATCATTGAATTCTTGGAGGCTAGGGGTTTTCCCAGGGAGTGCTGTAAGATTATTAAAAGATGGCTTGAGGACAACATAAACTCAGTTTTTATAAATGGTAAAGCCCATGGTTTCTTTAAAGCTACCAGAGGGCTTAAGCAAGGGGACCCATTATCCCCTACTATTTTTATCTTGGTGTTGGACTACTTCTCTAGACTGATGGACTGCAAGGAGAATAGGAAAAGCTTTAACTCTTATCACAATAGAGCTAAGATCCACATCAGTCATCTGATCTATGTTGATGACATCCTAATGTTTACTAGGGCTTCTAAGTCTGCTACCAAGTCCATTGTGGAGTGCCTTCAACATTTCTAACAATATTTCCAACAGGTGTTTGGCCTAAAGGTAAACAAGGACAAATGTGAGATTCTAATCAGCAAAAGAGCCTCTTTACCAACCTAGCAATGGATGCAATCTTACA
The DNA here is from genome assembly GCF_001263595.1 of Phalaenopsis equestris. Taxonomy (NCBI): domain Eukaryota; kingdom Viridiplantae; phylum Streptophyta; class Magnoliopsida; order Asparagales; family Orchidaceae; genus Phalaenopsis; species Phalaenopsis equestris. The sequence goes on along the minus strand of NW_018251131.1, from coordinate 99,532 downwards.
CTGGTTTCTCTAGCTTGAGCCTTCCTTTCAAATATTTGGGGATTCACCTAACTAGAGGAAGAACAAAATTGATTCAATTTGATGAGGTTATTGATAAGATAACCTCTACTCTTCAGGGGGGTTCTAACTCCTATTTTTACTCTTCACGGGTGGTCTAACTCCTATTTGTCTAATGGTGGTAGGATCACCCTCCTTAAGAGCATTCTTACCTTTATCCCTTTGTATGTTCTCCAAGTGGCTACAATGAAAATAACTACCTCTTTGATGTTGGAAAGAACATTCAATAGATTTATGTGGGCTGGGAACAGGAAATAAGTGGCTTGGGCAAGTTGGCAAAATGTGGCTAAACCATGGGAGGCTGGAGGGTTGGGGTTTAAAGGTTTGCACCAGATGCAACACATTAGTCTGTGTAAGCTTAAGCTTATGGGCCAATTTCATGCAGGCCAAATACTATAAATTTGTTCACCCTGGGGAGGTCACTAGGAAGGTGGGAGACTCCAGAATTTGGGTTTAGATGCTTAAGGCCAGAGAAGACATTGAAAAGCTGCTAAGATGGGAGTTGGGCCAAGGGGAAATTAATTTCTGGAAAGACAACTGGTGTCCTACTGATTATTTGGAACATTTGCAGGATGAAAGGAGGGGGATTTACTGGTCAAGGACTGTTAGGTTGGCAATGTATGGTCTGAAGACTTCTTGAGGAGTCTACTGAAGGAGCAGTCTGTCAGCTACATTTCTTCTATCCAATTTGATAGAAAAAACAATGATAAACTTAACTTGATGAATAGGACCAGAGCTAGTAGCTCAAAAGATATCAAGAACTATTTGTACATATGGGACGCCTGCCAGAAGAATGTTTCCTCTTGCCAAAAACACCTTACACCTTCCATGTTGTTCTTTTCTTGGAGAGTTCTTAATAACCTACTTCCTACTGATGATATTCTGAAACTAAAAGGCCTGAAAGGACCTTCTAGTTGCCACCTATGCAAGCTTGATCAGGACTCAAGGGATCATTTATTCTTCAGGTGCAATTTTGCTAAGGAGGTTTGGAATAGATTGACTTCCCAAATGACTATCAACCTGATAAACATTGGTTGGGATAACATTACAGATTTTATTAAAGATTGGAAAGAGATTAATCTCATGCCAATCCCCTTCATTGTTGCTTGGTTCATTGGGGTGGGTAGAAACATGGCCAAACATGAGGAGAGGGAGGCCAGTGCTAC
>NW_018251131.1:79886-86606 GCF_001263595.1 Phalaenopsis equestris | reverse complement strand
AATAAACTCATATCACTTTATATATATATATATATATATATAATAACTAACATTTTTCGTTACTTCCCCGGCAACGGCACCAAAAACTTGATGCGATGAAAATTTGTTAAGCTTAATAATAATGATGCAATGTAAACCAAACTATAATATAATTGTGATGAAAATAATTTATCTTTAAAAACCTCTTTAAAATCCCAATTCATGTTTACATACTACGCAAGTATACGTATCGCTCAAGTATTATAGGGCTCTAATGGAGTCCTAGATATCAATCCCACATGAAAGCTAGAAATATATATAAGCTAGTTATTTATATTCTATTATAATATAAAAACAAAGTGAAGTGATAAGTTTGAAGTTAAACTACTTAAGTGAAATGATACTAACTATGCAGATGTATGACTATAATAAGTAAATTAAACTAAATGCTAAACTTTCAAAAGTAAATTGCTGAAACAAAATAAAGGTTTTTGTTGACAAAAAGTTAAAGTATGAGAAAACATCTTTCCCTTAACAATTAAAATATGGCTTATGAAGGAATTGATATCATTTATTTATAAAATATATTTAAAAATTGTTTTGTGCCAGATAGGAGCAATCCTATTCTCTACCCACTTTTGAGCGCTATAAAGAACATTGACTAATTCAGAGTTTGGTCCCTAATTTCGTGGTTAGGCTGGGAGGATACCAACTATCACTCTAGAGCTCCCACTACTCCCTCCTCTGAGGGCTAACGTGCTCGCATTAGTTTCCAATCAACTGAACCAAATTAGGGATTCTAATCTGTCACCTTAAAGTCATCCAATTCTACATCCATCAAAATATATTTTCCTATTTATTTGCACCCAATTCTATAAATGAAATACTCTCCCATGAAATCTAATGTGATTCTCTATTTTTTGTAGAAATCGTATCCCTTTTTCAGAACATATAATTCTCAACACATTTTAACAATTCAATTGGCCATATTGAAAAGTAAATGAAGATCGAAGTTCAAATCATCACAAATTATTGTCATTTAAAACTGTAGATAACAAAATTAATTCTTCACAAATCCATTTCCTTAAAGTATGAAAAAGGATAAAGAAGACTGCTTAGAATTCATGAGAAGGATACAATAAAACACGGATTTCATATATGAAAACAAGTTTACAAACAAAAGAAATAAAAAATACAACTTATCTTATAATCCTTCCCAAGAAAATCCCTAGAAGTTCTCTTCAAACCTTTCTCTCTTTACAATCTCCCCCAATTCTCTCTTAGAAGTGTAATAAAGAAGAAATCTCTCACTTTCCGTCTTCTCTTACAACCCCAGCAGCAAATTTCCTCCTTTGTCTCTCTAACTTTTCTTCCCCACTCTTCTAGTCTCTTTAGAGGTTCTCTTTTCTTGGTCAGTTCTCTCTTCTCTAAGGAATCTCAATTCCCTCCAAAATTCAAAAGTCAAAACTTTAAATTTCAAAAGATGTGCCTCCTTAATCCAAGAGTCAAATCCCTTCAAATTGGAACCTTCTAAAGTGTCTACATGCATTGAATCACTCCATGGGGTGCTTAAAACAAGTGTCCCTTTGAAAATCTACATAAAATTCATCTCAAACTGCCTTAATTTGAAATATTTTCTTCTGGCGCATCATGCGCCAGCGCTCTAGATTTTGGCGCATCATGCGCCAAACCCTAAAATTGGTTGTTTTTGCTCCAATTTGTGCTCTTTTTGCCATTTTTGCTTCAAATGCCTAAAAATGAAATACTTTTAGCAAAAACACAAAAATACCCTTCTTTATAGTGCAATATCACCAAAAACGACATAAAAAGGGTACTTAAAACAGTAGATTATTTTTGTGGATCAGATGTGAGTCATTGAGCTTTCCTTCCCAATGTAGTGATATATTTCTTATCAGCTCTTGAGTTGGATGTGAGTCATCATGCTTTCCTTCTCAATCTGGACTTTCTGTTACCTCTTAGGTTGGATTTGAGTCATCGAGCTTTCCTTCTCAACATAGTAATATATTTCCAACCAGCTCTTGAGTTGGATGTGAGTCGTCATGCTTTCCTTCTCAATCTGGCCTTTTTGGTACCTCTTGGGTTGGATTTGAATCATCAAGCTTTCCTTCCTAAAGTAGTGATATATTTTTTATCAGCTCTTGAGTTTTATGTGTGTCATTGTGCTTTCCTTCCCAATCTGGTCTTTCTGCTGCCTTTTGCGTTGGATGTGAGTCATCGAGCTTTCCTTCTCAATGTAGTGATATATTTCAGATCAGCTTTGAATTGGATGTGAGTCATTGTGCTTTCCTTCTCAATCTAGTCTTTCTGCTGCCTCTTGGGTTGGATGTGATTCATCGAGCTTTCCTTCCCAATATAGTGATATATTTCTGATCAGCTCTTGAGTTGGATGTGAGTCATCAGGCTTTTCTTCTCAATCTGGTTTTTTTTCCATCACTTCTTAGGTTGGACGTAAGTCCTTGAGCTTTCCTTTCCAATGTGACATAATTTCCTTGAGATAAGTTTAAGGCCACCTTAAACGGATTATGGCATCCTATTATAATCTTTTGAGATAGGTTTAAGACCAACTTAAATGGATTATGGCATCTGATTCTCTACCTATTTTCTTTGAGGTTGGTTTAAGACCACCTTCAATGGGGTACGACATCTGATTCTAATTCCGGGATTGATACTCAAATTTTAATTCTTATTTCGGGGTCAGTACCTAAATATTGATTCCCATCCTCCAAAGCACCTGAAACTTGATTATTTTAATTTTACCTTCTAATCTCCAGCGAGAGTTCTGAATCCTCAGTTTTGATCGAATATTCACTTGCTAATTCCCCAATGGAAATAGCTGCCACTCAATTCTACACTTCGTTCTAAGTTCTTTGACTTAGAAGTTTATGTTGGTTTTGTTGATCTCGTTGGTCAACGCCAATACATGTGGTGTGCTTGTCCAACACACCACACCTATTGAGAGTCCATTTATTGACCTCACTATTGGTTGAGGTCTATTTTTCTCTTTAGTAGCCTAGGATCTAGCCATAGGACTTTCCTGTTGACTATTTCTAGAGGACTAGAAAAGGAACTCTCACCATTAGAAATTTTAAACCTTCCTTTGCTTAACTTGAAGTTCCGCATGTTGGTCCTAACCTCTAACACTTAGTAGGTGGGGTCAATATGGCAAAGCTCAAAGGGAATTCCCATAGAACTATTGGGCCTTAGGGTTGACTCTGGGTGTTGGTCTAGAACACTTACACTCACATACAGTCACTTTCACTGACATCCCACTTAAAAACCCAAATCCAAACTTGTTGGCTTTGACCCCTTGACCCTTTGGGAGACTCATGTATATGGTCCCCTAGACCCACTAGCTCTAGGCTAAAGTCTAGCTTAGACTAGTACATGAAATACACAAAATTTCACTCTAGATTTCCTTTACATGTTATAAGGTGCGCTAACTCTGTTTTGAAGGATGACATTTGAAAGTGGAATTTCAAGATAACAAAACCAGATAAAAAAAAAACAAAATAAAACGAAATAAACAAAAACAACATGTCATTAAAAAAACATAAACAAAAATAAAATGATACGACATGACAGAAACAAGAACAAAACAAAAATAAAACAACATGACATGCATGACATGAACAAAACAAAACTTTTAAAGTAGAATCAGATTCTTAGAAATCTTACACCTTAGGAATAAAACATTTGATGTTTCTTTCCTTGACCTTGACATTTATTAAAAGAACAAGTATTAATGATTTTAATTCTCATTTTGGAATCAGGCCTTAACTTCTGATTCCATCCTTTTGAGATTGGTCCCCAACTTTTGATCCTCTTTTGAGATTGATTCTTAACTTTTAATTCTCATTTTGGAATCAGTTCCTAACTTTTGACTCCCTCCTTTAAATATCGGTCCCTAACTTTTGACTCTCTCCTGAGATTGATACCTAAATTTTAATTCTCATTTTGGGATCAATTCTTAAATTATAGTTCCCTTCTCTCAAGCTCGGTACCTAAATTCTGACTCTCTTTTTAGAATTATTACCTAAATTTCAATTCCCACCCCGGGGTTAGCACTTACATACTGATTACAATCCTCTATAAATACCTGAAACTTGATAACTCAAACCCACTCTCCAGTCCCAAGCTAGAGTTCCTACTTCTTGACTTTGATCGAATATTCATTTTCTAATTCCCAAGTGGAAACAAATAACACACACAATTCTATAACTCCTTTTAGGTCTATTGACTTGGAAGTCTGTGTTAGTTTTGTTGATCCCGTTGGTCAACGCCAATACGTGTGGTGTGCTTGTCCAGCACACCACACCTATTGAGAGTCCATTTATTGACCTCACTATTGGTTGAGGTCTATTTTTCTCTTTAGTAGCCTAGGATCTAGCCATAGGACTTTCCTGTTGACTATTTCTATAGGACTAGAAAAGAAACTCTAACCATTAGAAATTTTAAACCTTCTTTTGCTTAACTTGAAGTTCCGTGAAGTTCCGCATGTTGGTCCTAACCTCTAACACTTAGTAGGTGGGGTCAATATGGCAAAGCTCAAAGGGAATTCCCATAGAACTATTGGGCCTTAGGGTTGACTCTGGGTGTTGGTCTAGAACACTTACACTCACATACAGTCACTTTCACTGACATCCCACTTAAAAACCCAAATCCAAACTTGTTGGCTTTGACCCCTTGACCCTTTGGGAGACTCATGTATATGGTCCCCTAGACCCACTAGCTCTAGGCTAAAGTCTAGCTTAGACTAGTACATGAAATACCCAAAGTAGAGGATTTCATTGGTCAATGGCTCAAATTGGGTGGTTGGCAATCCAATTTTTACCTAAGTAATAAACTTAGCCTTTTACCCACAAACCTTAAATTTGACCAAAATTCTCAAAATTACTCAAACTACCCAAGTCTATTCAGGAATCAACTCAAACCATTTGAAACTACCCAAATTTCCCAAAACTCCCATAATTTTCAAAATCACCAAAATACCCCCAAATTTGCCAAAATTACAAAAATGCTCTTAGTGTCCCAAACTTTCCCAAAATCACTAAAATCATCCCAAATGTCTCCAAAACCAATTTCTACCCTTCATATAAACCCGATTTGACCAATTTGACCATTTTGACCAAAAGCCCCAAATTAACTTGAAAAGCCCAATTTCTCCCAATCCACCCTAAATGTCAATCAATTTCATCTCAATTTTCCCCAATTTAAATTATAAGCTCAAATTCATCATGAATATTATCATTTCAAACCAAATTCAAGCTTAATTGACCCATGCTTTGAGCTCAATTTTGATCCAGACCAAACCCCCCAATTTTGACCATATGATCCAATCTCACTCAATTAAACCCCATAGCCCACTCAAATTCCTCAATTTCGATCCAAAACTCTTCCTAACATTATGAATAATCAAATTAAGGCCTTAATTGGCCTTCCTTAAGCTTCAATTTTACTTGATTTCAACCCAAATCTAAAATCCCAAAATTTACCCCAAGTTAGCCATGTGCCCAAATCCCACCAAATTGAATGTCCTAACCCCAAAATTGGCACCCAATTAATGTCGATAACTCTTCATGACATTCCCCAAGACCATTTTAAACCATCAACTTGGACTTAGCTTAATCCTAGCCCTACCTAAACCCAAGTCTAACCCAACTTCCCCAAATTCACTAAATGCCTAAATTCCTTGAAATTGACCCACTAAATCAATTCAAAACCACTCCAAATCTTCTCTAAACCTCTCATGAAAATCACCTACACAAAATTGATCAATTAATTGGGCTTAATGTCATGGATAACCTAACCAAAACCCAACTTTAATACAATTTGACCTAAATTGAACCACTTCACCAAAATTGACTTAGCCATACCAAAGTGCCCAAATTAATGTCACCACAACCAGATTTTGGACACTATTGACCAGCCTAAACCCACCTAAGCCACCTAGGTGAGCTATGGACTGATGGCTCCTTAATTTAAGGGGTCATAGCCATATTTAACCTTATTTTGAAAATACTTTTCCATCATTACTTACCCTTAGCAGTAAATCATAATTAACCCTTCCCTGACCCCCCTGAGCCAAGAGGTGACTGAACCCAGGCCAGCCACTACCTCAACCACCGAAAATAGTCACCCCAAAAAAGCCCAAATGTCCAAAACTCAAAATTTGAACTCTCTGACTTGGCTCACTCTTATTGGATGCTTCTGCTTTTCTTCACGCCACCTCAGCAAGCCTTAGAACCCACTACCAAGCCCTGAGCTCCACCAAGAAGCCATGACTTTAAATTGACCAATCCATGGCCAAAGGTGAGGTTATAAAAATCCTTGAGGAAACTCTGCCCATTTGCTTCCTTAGACTCTCCAAGAACTCCTTAACTCAATCCCACCACTTTCTCCCTCTGGTTCCCACTGTAAGAGCTCAATTTTGTGTTACATATTTTCACATGCCTACACTCATAGCCATATTTAACCTTATTTTGAAAATACTTTTCCATCATTACTTACCCTTAGCAGTAAATCATAATTAACCCTTCCCTGACCCCCCTGAGCCAAGAGGTGACTGAACCCAGGCCAGCCACTACCTCAACCACAGAAAATAGTCACCCCAAAAAAGCCCAAATGTCCAAAACTTAAAATTTGAACTCTCAGACTTGGCTCACTCTTATTGGATGCTTCTGGTTTTTTTCACTCCAGCTCAGCAAGGCTTAGAACCCACTA
>NW_018251131.1:47601-79629 GCF_001263595.1 Phalaenopsis equestris | reverse complement strand
TTGATCTCCCACAAAAGCCCCCTCTCAAACAGCCTCTAACATAGTTTTAGACCAACACCTGAAATCGAGCTTGGTCGAAATCATATCTAGAGAATTCAATATAACCTAGGACTTTTTTTGGAGGTTTGTTGGACCCAATCAAAGCTATCATAACCATCTGATTAAGGCCTCTCCTCTGAGACAAAGGTATTGAAACTCAACCCTAATCCAAGCTTATTTTGATTCTCCATGCGTATTTACTATATTTTATACCGTATAATCCATATAGAGAAAATCTTCTTGAGTAGATGAAGGTATAAGAGATGAAGGTATAAGAACAAAACGAAGGTATAAGAACAAAACCCATGCAATTTGGATGAGTCTAGATGAAGATCTTAAGGTTTTAGTGTGAACGGCTCTCTGGTTAGGTCATTTGGGGATGATGACGGTTAGCCATCCGATCACGCATGTATTGGATTGACCGAAGAGACCAAGCCGGACGAACCCTTGGAACGAAAAGATGGACAATGTGGCAGTTGAGGTGGATGGTGGCATCAAATGGTGGAGCGCTGCATGTGAGTTCAGAGCCACCGTAAGATGAGTTGGCGCCACGCATTTAAATAGAAAAATATGGATTTTTTGGAATTAATTAAATTCTTAAACTTCAAAAATCCATATCTTTCTTTAAAAAAATCATAAAAATAAAAGGAAAAACATTCTCTTGCTCAGTCAACAAAGGGTAATAATTTGGACTAAAAATAAATATTATTTTCTTACTCCCTGATTTTTAATGAATTAATTACTCTTTATAGTATTTTAATTCATTTTGATTAAACATTACTCAGCATAGCCTGAAAATTTAGGGGTTTGTTTCTCATGATAGAGATTATTTCCTCTGTATTTTCCAAGGTAGAGGACATCTTTATTCCTCTAACCCAAATTTTCAAGTTAAGACGACTATTTTGGCTTATTTTAATTATATAAATTAAATAATCACTTGGAAAGTTATGGTAATAATTTTAATATGTTTTCTATGGTCAGAGAAGCTTAGATCAGAGAAGCTTAGAAAAAATATCATGATAGCTTGAATAATTTTTTAAATTTCCATATTTGCTTAAGTGTATAAATATTGTAGTAATTATGCAAATTAAATACTAATAAAAAATTAACAAAATCAATTCCACATTGTGTATAAAAATCATCTGAACCCATTGTAAAATCTAAAAATTATTTGATTAAGTTTGAGCACTAAAGTTGATTTCCTAAAAAACCTTATATTTTTCTACAAAAGCAATTATAATAAATTAAATACACTTGAGAAAATTATGAAAAATAGTTTTCTGAGTTCCTTGTGATCAAGGGCAGTTAGGAAAAATAAAAGTTATTTTTTAGAAAGTACTTGATTTTTTTGCGTTATTTTGAATTTATAATAATTAAAAATAATTAAAAAATCCCAAAAAAAAGAAAAATATTTTTTAAAATATGCCTAATGGTATCTTGATCACTTGGGACCCATTAAAATATTTTTTCTAACTTTTCCAAGTTAAAAATAAATTTTAAAACCTTAAAAATATATTTTTCCTTATTTTTCTCATTAAAAAAATTATAATAAATAAATTAAAAACCATAAAAATACAAAATTTGACTTTTTGAGTCTTCTAAACTGAGAGAAGTTTAATAAAAATATAAAAATATTTTTTATAATTAAAATATTATTTTCCATTTAATTAAATCAATAAAATTTGTTAATAATTAAATAATAAAAATAAAAATTTAATTCAAAAAATCATCAAATTTTGTCTTAGTGTTTCTCTGACCTAAGGGGAACTTTAGTGAATTTCTCATAAACTAAGTGTTTCTCTGACCTAAGGGGAACTTTAGTGATTTTCTCATAAATAAAAACTTTATTTTGGATAGTTAAGTAAAATCAACTTTGAAAATACTAACTTTTAAATTTAAATAATTATTTAAATTAAATTAGGTTTTGAAAATCCACATTTTCTCCTCTCATGTTTTAATTGACCCATGGATAGGGCATTCTAATTTTTTAAAGTCATTTGAATTTTGATTAATGAATTTGATTAATGAGATGAGGTGAAGAGCCCCAAAGGCAAAGGGGTAACTTTAGATTTTGGTGCCTTAATCAAAATTTAGGGTTAGCAAAGAGAAAATGGGTAATTTTGATCCTAATGAATATGTTTAGATGATTAAAGTACAATGGGATTAAAAGGTAGAAACTCACTTGCCACCTTTTCTATAACATGAAAAAAATTCCTAACTTCCTTAATCATCATGACTTGGAAGTCAATTAAGATCAAATGATTCTTAAATAATGGGATTAAGCTGGGAAGATGATTATTTACTTATCTTAGGCCTACAATTGGTGATGATTTGATCTTTTAAAAAGAATATATTTCACTTAAACCAAAATTTTAATCACCATCAATTTCTGCCATTATGATTATTAAGGCCTTAGTAGTGACCTAGGTTCGATGTCTAAACTCAATTGATTAGACTTAGGAGATAATATGATTGATAATTAACATCTTTAAATACTACAAGCCTGACTGTAATTGTGGGCACCACAATCTTTTATGACTCAAACCTGCACCCACATAACTCTTAAATGAAGTATCAAATTATTAGTGGAGTGTCATAGCCCTTGGATAAATAGAATGTCAAGTTTCCTTGAGCAATATGATAACTTCCGCTTAACCTTAGATGATCAATAGAACACTATAATAAGTTCAAAATAAACTTGAAATATTTCAAGAAATCTTCAAAGTGGTTTAGGGTCATGCCCTGAGTTTTTTGAAATCTCTTGGATATTTTGAAAGGTAAAAAACTTGCTATATTTTGTTCTAAAATTATGCACTAAGATCTTCTAAAACTCAATAAATTCATGACTTGGGGTTTGGTAGTTATTTCTTCATCTACTTCTATGATTTAAATTCCTTGCAAAATTATATACATGTTGTCAAAGCTAACTATTCATGTGGAGGAACAAGAAGAATCTATAGGTACGCTTTTAAGTTATTGCATTTACTTTTTCGTACCTCTTGTTTCTTGCTTGCATGCTTAAAGTCACCCTGCATGTCAAAACTGAAACCAAAACTAGAAATTAAACAAGATAAAATTCACTACCACAATAGTCAAAATAACTACCACAATTGTCAAAATATAAGACAACTATAAATTTAATCACATACAAAACAAAAAAAAATAACAACTAAATTAAGATATTTCTATCGGATGATCAGGAATCCTTTAGAGGAGGTAAACTAGGGTTACTAACGAGATTTTCCACCGTCTAAATGAAAGTATGAAACTCATTAAGTTAATTTTTGTAAATTCATTTGGACTAAGTGAATCCGAAAGAACATAATGGTGGCAAAATGAGGGAACCGTAGGATCCTAACTGGTGTCTCTCTAATCAACTTTAACATTCCCCATAACATTAGAATAATCATAACTTTAGGAGACATTTGATTTGACATCATGACTTGACATATTAGAAAACTTAAACTCACCACGGCGAGGAACTTGGAGCTAGCATTGTGGGCATCATGGTCATCTTCAACAGCAAAACATGTTTGCATCGGCTAAACCATTCCTTAGAATTAAACAACAACCCATAAGATTTCGAGATTTTCTGCCTAGTGTAACATAAATCATCAACTTATATTTAGGTCTTTGTATAGCCCTTACTATGTAATATAAGCCCTAAACCATCCTAAGATTTTGAGGCTGTCGTTCGTCATGACTTAAACGCTCACATCATCACATCTTCTAGTCTATTTGTGTGATCGTTTTACATGAATGTAAGCCCTAATTAATAAAATTAGCAAGATGAAACACTTAAATATTTCTCCTCTAAATTGAATTCAACCCATAGGATAGCTTGGAAAGTCACCGGAGTTCTCCTCAGGATTCGTGGCATCACCTAGTTCTTTTTCTTTTGGATTCCATAATAAATGTTCCAAATTCGAGCAAATCCCAATTCACTCCTCTTCATCCAATCTCTTTGAAAATTCATATTCCGTTGACCTCTCTCAAGACAATATCCCTTGATTTTGATGGAGAGATTTTTTAAAAGAGCTTTTTTAAATGACTTCGGTTATCTGAGATGTAATTAACTATAAGGGCTTGCCTTTATAAAAAACTTTCAAGAACCCAACTTAATATAAAACCTACTTAACTTTCCATGTTAAATAGAGGAACTTGTCTTCTTATAAAAAATAGCTTTCGCAGACCAAATGGATGTCATATATTTTTTAGTTTATTTGATCGAGCCTCACACTCAAGTCTTGTGTTTATCTTTCGGGATAGATACATAGCTTATGGACTCTTTCATTTAAATTATGAAAAATATAAGATCAGTTTTATTTCATATTTTTCTAATGTGTGTGTGTGTATGTGTGTGTGTGTGTATGAAGTAAATGTCCCTCCGAAGCAGGTGACGGGATTTTGATTCCGGCGACTGACAGCTTCTACAAGACAACCCCCCTAAAAATATTGCCAACATACTCCAACACTAAAAATTTTTTGATTTCGATTTTCTTTTGATTTCTAATGTATACCAAACCATGTCAACCTCTAAATAACTTATTTAAACACTTATTTTCTTAATTAAACAATTTTTTAACACATATTTTCTCAAACAACATAAAAGTCATATTTATATATAAAATCCAAATGATTACAAACCAACAATTTTTAAACCAACACATCTAATTCAGCATTGAAATCAAACCATACAAACTAACACTGAAGGCTAAATATTAAATTCTCAACATATAACATAAGTAATGCTAAATAATAAAAAGTAAATGAAATCCAACATAAACGCATAACAAATATAAGCAATAATAATTACAAATTTCATACTAAAATGAGTTCAAACATCTTCTTCAATTTCGTCTTCTGGAATGTTTACCATGGATTGATAGTGAACGTATAAGTTGTAAAAATCTTGGTGAGGAAATTTGTTTGTTGTGTCTTCTTCAATCCAAGCATTTTTCTTAAACATTTGCACCATACCTTCTTCAATACGCCTGATATGTTCAAATTGTTCTTTCATCCTCTAATCCAAATGATCAAATATATCAAAAATATTTCCAATTGAATTCATAATATTTTGTACCTCTTTCTCCAGTCTTCTGGAATGTTTACCATGGATTGATAGTGAACGTATAAGTTGTAGAAGTCTTGGTGAGGAAATTTGTTTGTCGAGTCTTCTTCAATCCAAGCATTTTTCTTTAACATTTGCACCATACCTTCTTCAACACGCCTGATATGTTCAAATTGTTCTTTCATCCTCCAATCCAAATGATCAAATATATCAAAAATATTTCCAATTGAATTCATAATATTTTGTACCTCTTTCTCCAACTTTTTTATCCTTTTCAAAATATCATGCAAACTATAAGGAAACGGAGTTAAATAGGTGATGAATTTTGAGATGATTGATCCTTAACAATATTCATATTGTTCTCCTCCCCATTCCTATGTAGTTGCAACAATCCTCTAGGTCCATAGGCTTCCAAGGGAGAAGCACTTTTTCCTAACTTTTATAAGGCACTTGTAACTGGCTACACAGTAGGATTTACAGTTTTTTCCAAAATTCTTTTGATTTCAAGATTAGATACGTCTGCTAGACCACTAGTCTGGGGATGATAAGCAGTTGCAATCCTATGTATAATATGATACTTTTCCACCAAATTTTTAATTCATTTATTCCAAAAATGATATCATCCATTAGTAATGATTATTCTCAGCATTCCATATTTTGTAAAAATATTTTTGATTAAAAAATTTGAAACACTCCAAGGATCACATCAAGGTAAAGCAATTACTTTAGTTCAATTTGATACACAGTCCACTACAATTAATATATATATATTTCCAAACGAGGGTATAAATCGTCCCATAAAATCTAATCCCCAAACATCAAAGATTTCAACTTCTAAAGTAAAATTTTGAGGCATTTCATTTCTTTTTGAAATATTGCCTACTTACTGAAATCGATCACATGTTTTTTTTCAATATATATATTAATATCTCTAATTAGAATAGGCAAATAAAATCAAGATTATAAAATTTTTTGAACAATTCTATCAATTCCAAAATGACTTTCAAACACATAATCATGTCATTTTTTGATACTTTCTTCAATTTCCTTATAAGGCACACATCTCTGCACAACTAAATCCTTGCATTATTTTTACAAATACGGGTCATCCCAAAAGTAAAATTTTGCATTTTGAATAAATTTCTTCTTTTGTTACTTTTTCAATTCATATGGTAAACTATCACTAACAATGTAGTTTACAATATCAATATACCATGGTATTTCCCATTCTTTAATAGTATGAAGTTGTTCATCAAAAAAGTTTCAATAATTTCTTTTTCAAAATCAAATGTTTCTTCCTATTCTAGCCTAGATAAATGACCAGTTATTTGATTATCAAATCCTTTCCTATCTACTGCCGCAAAATCAATTTATTGCATCAGAAGTACCCATTTAATTAATCTTGATTTCACATCCTTATTTAACATCAAATATTTTATAGCATAGTAATCTGTATGCACAACACATTTAGCTTTAAATAGATATAACCTAAACTTATCAAAAGTATAAAAAATTGTTAATAACTTTTTTAGTAGTGGTATAATTCATTTGAGCATCATTTAGAGTTTTACTAGAATAGTATATAACCTTAAAACTTTTGTCATGCCTCTGCCTTAAAACATCTCTGCATAATCACTTGCATCACACATTAGTTTGAATGATTTCTCCCAATCAGGTGAAACAATTATAGGAGCTCTGCTCAAATTTTCCTTCAATTTTTCAAGGGCATTAAGGCACTCTTGATTAAAATCAAATTTTCTTTCTTTTTCCAAAAGTTGGCATAAAGGCTTTGTAATTTTTGAAAAATCTTTAATATACCGCCAGTAAACAACAACATGTCGTAAAAAACTTCTAAATTTTCCTACAGTAGTAGGTGGACATAGATTATCTATAACTTAAATTTTTGTCAGATCTACTTCCAAGGTATTTTCTAAAATTTTATGCCCAAGTAAAATTCCTCCTACAACCATGAATTAACTTTTTTCCCACTTTAATACTAAATTCATTGTTTTACAAAATTCTAGAAATTTATCTAAATAATTTAGAAATAATTCAAATGAAGTTCCAAATATTGAAAAATCATCCAAAAAGATTTTTATCCCTTTTTCTATTAAATCACTTAAAATTGACATCATACATCTTTGAAATGTCATTGGTGCATTACATAAACCAAAGGGCATTCATAAAAAAAAAGTACCATAAGAACTATTAAATGATGATAGCCGATATATCCATCCAAAAAGAAAAAAATATTTGTGCCCAGCTAGCCTATCCAACATTCAGTCCAAAAAGGGAGAAGGAAAGTGATCTTTCTTGGTGGCTAAATTTAATTTTTCATAATCAATACAAATTCTCCATGCATTGACTTGACTTGTTGGTATTAATTCATTGTTCTCATTTGTCACAAAAGTCAGATCCCCTTTCTTAGGAACGCAGTGAATTGGACTAACTTAAGCTTTGTAAGAAATAGGATATATTATTCGAGCATCTAACCATTTTAAAATCTCTTCCTTTACAACTTCTTTCATCATAGGGTTTAATCTCCTTTAAGGATCCACTTTTGATTCATGATGTTCTTCCAATATAATTCTGTGCATACAAATTGAAGGACTAATTTCTTTAATATCAGCTAATGTCCATCCAAAAGCTTTCTTATATCTTCTTAACATTTCTAACAACTTTTATTCTTGTGCTTCAGTTAATTCTAAGGATACAATAATATGTATTGTGGATAAATCTCCTAAAAAGCCATATTTTAAATGTGTAGGAAGTGTTTTCATTTCTAGTTTAACAGGTTTTACTATCAAAGAAATCAAAATTTTTATTTTTATCCGTAAAATCTAACAATTCAAATTTTTCATGAACATAATCCAATTCTTCATTACTGACTTCCCTAGATTTATCTTGAATTATATGCTTGTCCTTATACTTTAAATATTCTTTTGTAGTTTTCTTTTCAAATATATTTGTGAAACATTCAATGCTTTAATAGTCGTTAATATCCATTCTGAAGCATTCATTATCTTTTCCCTTTGTTGGGTAACTCATTGACTTTGCAATATTAAATGTAACTTCTTGATTACTAGCTATCATCATTAATTCTCCTTTCTGCATATCTATCAAAGCTCTTCCAGTGTAAAGAAATGGTCTTCCTAAAATGATAGGAATTTATTTATCTTCCTCCATATCTTACACAATAAAATCTATAGGAAAGATACATATTCTATAAATCCTTTAAATTCTATAAATCCTTTAGGATACGTAAAGGAATGATCAGCTAATTGTAGAGTTACAGTATTAGGTGAAATTTCTCCTAAACCCAACCTTCTAAAAATTGATAGAGACATAAGAATAAGATTGGGTCCCAAATCACATAAAGCTTTTCCAAAAAATCATTTGTTAATAACTCAAGGAATAGTAAAACTACCAAAATCTTTAAATGTTTTAGGAAGACTTTTCTGAATTATAGCACTACACTACTCATTAAGTGCAATAGTCTCAGTATGTGTAAACTTCCTCTTTTAGTAAGTATATCCTTCATAAACTTCACATAGCTTGGCATTTGTTCTAAGGCTTCAACAAATAAAATGTTTATTATCAATTTCCTCATTATTTTCAAAAATTTTGTAAATTGGTTCACTTTTATGCTGCTTTAATCTTTGAGTAAATGGAGGTGGTTGTCTTTCTACATTAATTTTCATTATCTTAATAAGATATTCTCACTCAAAATAAAACTCTTCACTAGATTTTTCATTTTCCACCCCTTCTTTCTCAACTTCAACTTCAATTTCTTTTTGAACTTTTGCTCCCAATTTTTTTCCACTTCTAAGTTGAATAGCCTAGATTTGCTCTTTGTTTTAATTTTTTGTATTAACTTGAACATTACTAGGAAGTCCTTGGACTCTATTGCTAAGTGTTGTAGCAATACATCCCAACTGATTTTCTTTGTTTCTAATTGTAGCTCCTTAACTTTGTAATTGTGCCCCTTGACTTTCTAATTGTGCTCCCACTTGCAATATTAATCCCTCCATTTACACTTTTTACTCCTTTCTCTATGAATTGTAATAAAAACTTGAAGGGTAATAAGGTTTATAAGTAGAATTTCTTTGATTGTTGGAGTTTCTCAAATGGTTTGCAGCATTGTTCCCCCATTACATATTTACAGCATTATATTTATTGTTACTCCAACTAAAATTTGGGTGATTTTTCTAACCAGGATTATAATAATTGGAATAAGGATTATTAGATCGATTGTTTATTACATTTAAAGTCTCATATGAAGATTGAGAATTTGTCATTTGTTCTAATGAATTTTCCTCAAGCATAAGAGGTGTGTGAGAATAATTCATTCCATATTGATTTATCTTCTTTAATATTGCATTAAATTGAGTAGTCATCATAGATATTGCATCAGAATCATGAATATTAGCTACTCTTTTTTGAGTTACCCTTTTAGAGAGCCATTGAAAATTATTAGTAGTCATCTCTTCAATTAAAGAATATACTTAATCGAATGATTTTGACATTAATGATCCACCAACAGCAGCGTCAATTATAAATCTAAGAGATCAAACTAATCCATTATAAGAAGTTCGAATTATTAACCAATTAGGTAATGCATGGTGTGGACACTTTCTAAGGAGATCTTTAAATCTTTCCCAAGCTTCATAAATTGATTCTAATTTAGAATGACAAAAAGATGTAATATCATTTCTAACATTAGTAGTTTTTTTATTGTGGGAAATATTTAGATGAATGTTTTTGTGATAAGTCTCTCCTAGTTCTATAAGTCTCTCCAAGTTCTGATAGATACATGTTCTATCAAGTTTAACCACATTTTAGCTTTATTCCTTAATGAAAAAGAAAAAAATCAAAGTTTGTCTGACGACATCATTTGACACTCCATCATATTTAAATGTAACACATTATTCTAGAAAAATAGCAAGGTGTAAGTTAGGATCTTCAATCGGTGTTCCCCCAAACTGATTTTTTGTACCATTTGGATTATAAGCTCAAATGAATTGGTAGTTACAACAGAGTTTTGTATACTCAAATGAATTTCATCTACTGTAGGATTAGCATAATCTCTTAAAGTTCTTTGATAATGTTCATTTTTAATTCAAAAATCATTTAATCCTGTAGTCATTTTGTTCAAATTATCTCTGTTTTTATTTTGTTTAGTTTTTTCTAATAGTTCTTTCTAACTCCAAATAGTAAGGTACTAAACCTGCCGATCCAAAACTACGCAATACAAAAACCCCATAAGAAATTAAATTAGGCAAACACACTAAAAGTAAAAAAGTATTTATATAAACTACAAATAGTTTTTAAGTTCAAATAAAGTATTCTAAATTGAAAAGTAATTTACAGTTACTCCCCGATAAAGGCGCCAAAAATTTGATGCACAGTTTTGTAGTGCATTGCAAAATTTTTTAAATATTACAATACACACACAACAGTACAAATAGTAAATATATAGTTCTATCCCAATAAAAATAAATTCAGTACAAATAATTTTATCTTTTAAAGTCTTTAAGCTGCAAAACCATAATTATAATGCAAATATAAGTATTGCTAAAGTAATAAAGGGCTCTAATGGAGTCCTAAGTATCGTTATCATAGGGAGTTGAAAATTCTTATGGTTATAATGTAAAACACAACGTTCAAACTGGTTATAATGTAAAACACAACATTCAAACTACAAAACTTAAGTACAGAAAACAAATCTAAAATAAATTTACAGTATGCTAAATGAAATGCAGTTAAAAGAACTAGGATAACTATGCTAGTTGCTAAACTTCATAAGAAAACTTATTAAGTCTAAATAAAGTTATGTAATAAAGAGTTCAAATTTAAGAAAGCATCTTTCACTTTTACAATGAGTTTATGGAATGTGAAGTAATTATTTAAAATAATAATAAAATTGTATTGTGTCAAATACGAGGAATCATATTCTTTACCCTCTAAGAGTGCATAAAGAACATTGACTAATCCAGAGTTTAGTCCCTAAATCCGTGGTTAGTTTGAGAGGATAATGGCTGCCTCTCTATAGCTCGCACTTCTACCTCTCCTCAGGGTTAACAATCTTGGTTCAGTTTCCAAGCAACTGGAGTAAATTGGGGATTTCAATTTGTCCCCATAAAATCAACAAATTACGCCCATCAAAGTATATTTCCTTATTTATTTGCACTCAAACCATTGGACTACATTCTCACTTATGAAAGTGAATGTCTCTCTTACCTTGTTGCAGAAAGCATAGCCCTTTTTTATCATATATTTCTAAACAAACTTTAACATTTCAATTGGCAGATCAAAAATTAAATGAAGTTCAGAGTTCAAATCATCACATTTTATTGACATTTAAAACATTACAAAATAAAATTAATTCTTCAAGAAACCATATCTCATTGTAGGGAGAAGCATAAAGATGACTACTTAGAATTTATGAGAAGGTTATGAAAAAAATAGATTTTATATATAAAAACAAGTTTACAAGATAATGAAAAAAAAGAATACAACTTATCTCATATTGCTTCTCAAGCAAATCCCTTGAAGTTCCCTTTAAGCACTTTCAATCTTTACAATCACACTCAATTCTCTCTTAGAAATGTAATGAAGAAGAAATCTCTTACTTTCCCTCTCCTCTGACAACTCTAGAGGAAAATTGTCTCTTCCTTAAAGACTTCTCTCTCTCAAACCTCACACTCAAACCTCACAGACGCCCCCCTCTTCTTCCCTAGACTCCTCTCTCTTTTTAATTAATGTCAGCCTTAATTTCAAAAAGAATTTAAAATTCCCTCCTTTTTTCCTAAAAGGCACACTTGTTCACAGCAATAGACAAGTCTCTTCATCCAAGAGACATATCTCTTCATTCAAGAGTCTTTCCAAAGTTTCTAAATACATTGAATCACTCCATGGGGTGTTTGAATTGATTAGAACCTTCTAAAAATGATAAAAAATAATCACTAACCTCCTTATTCAGTTTTAATTCAACTTTGGCACTTTTGGCACTAGTTCTGGTGCCAGTGTATTGAGGTTTTGCGCTGTTCTCTGGATTTGGCACCTCTGGCCCCAGTTTTGGTGCTTTTTCCTTTGCTTCTTTTTAAATGTCACCTTCAGTGAGAACATTTACTAATCCAGAGTTTAGTCCCTAAATTCGTGGTTAGTTTGAGAGGATAACGGCTGCCTCTCTATAGCACTCACTTCTACCTCCTCTAAGGGTTAACAATCTTGGTTCAGTTTCCAAGCAACTGGAGTAAATTGGGGATTTTAATTTGTCCTCATAAAATCAACAATTTACACCTATCCAAGTATATTTTCGTATTTATTTGCACTCAAACCAATAGACAACATTCTCACCCATGAAAGTGAATGTCTCTCTTACCTTGTTGCAGAAAGCATAGCCCTTTTTGATCATTAATTTCTAAACAAACTTTAACATTTCAATTGGACAGATCAAAAATTAAATGAAGTTCAGAGTTCAAATCATCACATTTTATTTACATTTAAAACATTACAAAATAAAATTAATTCTTCAAAAAACCATATCTCATTGTAGGGAGAAGCATAAAGATGGCTACTTAGAATTTATGAGAAGGTTATGAAAAAAAAATATTTTAGATATAAAAACAAGTTTACAAGACAATGAAAAGAAAGAATACAACTTATCTCATATTGCTTCTCAAGCAAATCCCTTGAAGTTCCCTTTAAGCACTTTCAATCTTTTCAATCACACTCAATTCTCTCTTAGAAATGTAATGAAGAAGAAATCTTTTACTTTCCCTCTCCTCATACAACTCTAGAGGAAAATCGTCTCTTCCTTAAGGACTTCTCTCTCTCAAACCTCACAGACGCCCCCCTCTTCTTCCCTAGACTCCTCTCTCTTTTTAATTAATGTCAGCCTTAATTTCAAAAAGAATTTAAAATTCCCTCCTTTTTTTCTAAAAGGCACACTTGTTCACACCAATAGACAAGTCCCTTCATCCAAGAGACATATCTCTTCACTCAAGAGTCTTTCCAAAGTTTCTAAATACATTGAATCACTCCATGGGGTGTTTGAATTGATTAGAACCTTCTAAAAATGATAAAAAATAGTCACTAACCTCCTTATTCAGTCTTAATTCAACTTTGGCACTTTTGGCGCTAGTTCTGGTGCCAGTGTATTGTGGTTTTGGGCTGTTTTCTAGATTTGGCACCTCTGGCACCAATTTTGGTGTTTTTTCCTTTGCTTCTTTTTAAATGTCACCTTCGGTGCAAGTTTCGGGCGCTTCCTATGCCAGCTCTCTGTATAATGGCCCCTTTGGGGCCAGTTCGTTGAAAAGCTCCATTTTCGCTCCAAATTTTCTTCTTTTTTGCTTCTTTCTGCTCCAAATGCCTAAAATCGATAAACCTGCAACAAAACATGAAAATAAACTTCTTTAAAGTGTAATATCACCAAATTCAAGCATAGAATAAATACATAAAGTGCACATTATTTTGGTGTATCAAGAGCAAAATTTATTTTCTTCATAGCTTTTTAGAACTCCTGCTAAATGATTTAAACATGAATTAAAGGTGGTTCCAAAAACTAAAAAATTTGTCAATGAAAACTGCAATTCCTTTTTCAATTAGATCACAGAAAATTGACATCATGCACCTTTAATAATTTGCAGGTGCATTGCATAAACCAAAAAGCATTCTTCTAAAAGTAAATGATCTATAAGGACTTTAGAATGTTATCTTTTTTTTTATCCTCATAAACTATAGATATTTTGCGGCATCTTGAATATCCATCCTAAAAGCAAAAATATTGATGCCCAGCTAGTCTATCTAACATTTGGTCCCAAAAAGGTAGAGGAAAGTGATCTTTCCTAGTGACAATATTCAATTTTCTATAATCAATACAGATTTGCCACCTAGTGACTTGTCTTTTTGGAATTGTTACATTTCGTTCATTAACAGCTACAGTCACTCCCCTTTTCAAAGGAACACAGTGAATCAGACTAACCAAAGCACGATTAGAAATAGGATAAATGATTCCCGTATCCAACCCATCCACTTTAAAAAAAAAATTTACAAAATCTTTAATTATAGGATTCAATCTCCTTTGAGGATGTGCCTTAGGTTTGTGATTAAATTATATGCATACAAGTTGAAGGGTTGATACCTTTAATATCCTCTAACATCCGTCAGAAGGCTTCTTTATAATTTCTTAAAGTTATCATTAACTTTTCTTCTTAATCTTCACTTATGTCTGATGATATTATAATAAGTAGTGTTGACAAGTTCCCTAAAAAAGCATAATGTAAATGTGTAGGGAGTACTTTCATCTCAAGTTCAGGCAGTTTTTCAATTGAAGGAATAAGAGGTTTACAATTCTCA
This sequence comes from Phalaenopsis equestris, assembly GCF_001263595.1. Lineage (NCBI taxonomy): Eukaryota > Viridiplantae > Streptophyta > Magnoliopsida > Asparagales > Orchidaceae > Phalaenopsis > Phalaenopsis equestris. Next base: position 65,159 of record NW_018251131.1, on the reverse strand, counting down.
GTAGTGTCTAAATTCTCAAAACTTTCTCGAACATAATTTGAATCCTTAGTGATTATCCCAATAGATTTATCTTGAATATCAATATCATTTTTATACCCAAATTCATGTTATCCTACTTTAACTTCATAACTTTCTTGAAAATTGTTATCACTTAAATCATCGATAATCTTCATTATATGACGTTCATCATCTTTTCCTTTTGTTGTATACTTCATAGATTTTAACAAATTAAAAGTAACTTCCTAGTCATTAACTCTCATGGCTAGCTCTTCTTTTTGCACATCTATCATAGCTTGTTGAGTACCAATGAAAGGTCTCCCTAAAATGATTGGTATTTCTTTATCTTCCTCCATATCTAAAATAATAAAATGGGATGATAAATTTATTAAACTTACTTAACTAACACATCTTCTATAACCCCCTTAGGATAAGTGATTGATCGAGTAGCTAATTGAATATTAATAAGGGGGTTTCAGATGAAAAGGGCATGAGGTAAATGCTAGCTCATAAATCAAAGCTTCTAAATATTAGTAAGGCATGAGGTTAATGCTAGCTCATAAATCACATTAAGCTTTTCCACAAAATTTTTCTCTTACCGTACATATAAATCACATAAAGCTTTTCCACAAAATTTTTCTCTTACCGTACATGGAATAGTAAAGCTACCGGAACCTTTATGTTTTTTTGGAAGCTATTTTTGAATTAACGCACTGCATTCTTTACTACTAAGTGCATCAGTCTCATGTTCAAAAAACTTCCTTTTCTTATGTAATAAATCTCTTAAAAACTTAATATAGCTAAGAATTTGCTCCAGTACTATAACAAAAAGAATGTTGTTGTTAGCTTCTTAAATATCTCTAGAAACATGGAAAATTTTTTATCTAGTTTCTACTATCTATGTATCTGAGGAACTGGTGGTGAAGGTCTTTATAAATTGATCTTTGATGGAGAGATTAAATTTTCCATATTCTTGGGAAAATTTTCATCATGTTTTTCAATTTTCTTAGGTTTCCTCTAGAATTCAATCTCTTTTTGCACTTTACTATCCAATACTCTACCACTTCGCAACTTAGTTGCTTTAAATTCCTCTTTTTTATCTTTAGAATTAATTTCTGTGTTACTAGAAAGTGTTCCCTGAGGTTTATTACTAATTGAGTTAGCAATTTGTCACAGTTGATTATCAATATTTCTAACTGCAACACTATGAATTTGTAATTGATTATTGATACACCTAAAATATATAACATTTATGTACACATTTTTATACTTATTTTTTAGGATATTGTGCTTTAATAGAAGTTATTTGTGTGTTTTTCTTTTAGGTACAGTTAAATGGATGAAAAATGGTGAAAGGAGTGAAAAAGGATCAATTTTGGAGCAAAAATGAAGAAGGTGTGCAAATGAACTATGGCGCCCAAGTGCCCAGGATTGGTGCTTAAGTGCCAGAAGAATAGAGAAGGTCATTCCTAAGTGCCATGGACCTCGCGCTTACATGCAACAGGTAGTTATTTGAAGATTCAATAAATTAGGATAAATTTTTGACGGGATGTTTGAAGCAACACTTGATGAAAACGTGGATTATGGTTAATGGAGACAAAAATACATTCAAATGGCTATTGAAAGAAGGTAAATCTTGGAAGATTCATTGAATGTGGACACCTTTATTGAAGAGACACCAAAGCACCTTTTGAAAAATTATAAAAGAAAAAATTAGATTGAATTAAAGAGGCCACCGCCCACCTCACTTTGAGACTTCTTTCTACCAACCCTATCATAGAATAATTAGGATACTTTTAAGAAGAAGAAGGTGAGGAGTTATAGTTGTGTTAGTAGAGAGTACTGTAAGAGAAAGGAAGATATTCAAAAAAACTTCAAGAGTTTGGTGGAGAGGAATTTGAGATAATCTTTTATCTTTGTGACTACATTATGTTTTGATTTAGACTTCTTGTGATGATTAAATCTTGGCACTTTATGTTCTAGTAGCATTTTCAAACTTAAGTGTTGTTGTGTTTTCTCCATGAATTTGAGTAGTTTTATTTATCTTTTTCGTTAAAATGATAAGTAATTAAGTGTTGGATGGAAGTTTTGTGAAGTATTGAACTTTAATGCCAAAATAAGTTGTGATGATTGAATCTTGGCACTTCATTTAATTCTTGATTTTGCCAATTAAGATTTTAATATTTGTTGAAGAATATGTAAGATCCGAGATGGTATTGTCTTAGTCAACTAATAGTAAGAATCACATGAGATTGTATGGATGAGAATGTAATTCATATGGTTGAGTGAAAATAAATAGAGAAATAAACTTTGAAGGTTGTAGAGTTACAGGACTTTAGAATGACATGCTAAAGCCACCAATTTAGTTTATTATTTTAGGTTTTAATATGAGATGTTAGCCCCCGGGTTGAGGGAGAAGAGGGAACTCTAGAGTGAGAGCTAGTATCTTCCTTACCTAGACCGTCTTCAAGACTATTTAAATTTTAAATTTGTCAATGTTCTTTATAGCATCTATAGTAAGGGTATAGAATAATATTTTTTCTATTTGACATAAAAAAATTTACATACTTCCATAACATAATTCCTATACTTTTTATAGATTCATGATAAGGAAAAATATATTTTTTTTTTATATTTCTTTCATCTTACAAAAATCTAGGTATTTAAAAAAAAAAATATATATGGTTAAATTTAGTTAGTTGTTTACTTTATTTTTAATAATTAAAAGTAATTACCAAAAAGAATCAAACTTTCATTCCTATTATAGCATTTTTAGTTTGAGTAAGAATATTTTTAAAGAAGAGTTTGTTATCTAATTTCTTCTTTAAAGATGGTAATTCTCTCTATTAGTTTAATATTTGGGGCTTAATCAAAATTCATATATTACTTGATAAAGATACGTATACTTGTGTAGTATCAAAATCTTTAAATATAATAGTTGCACTCTTATTTGCTTTGAAGTTAAGTAGTTTTTGGCACCATTGTAAAGAATAAATTTAAATAAAGAAAATTAAGAATATAACCACACATACTTCGTAGTATAGTTGTGAAAGTCAAGATAAAGTTCTTGGCACTGTTGTCAAGGAGAAATATGAACAATCTAATAAAATTTTGAAGGAATTTTTAGAAAAGCAAATTTCTATCTTTAGAAAGTCTTATTTAAACTTTTTGATTTATTATAGGAGTATCGTATAGTTGTTTTTATATAAGTTCTTGTTTGTGTGATTTTATTTTATTTTACTGTAATGTATGAGTAGTTCAGTTCTAAATGAGTAGTGTCATACAATTCTGAATTAGAAAGAATGATTAGAAAAATAAAAAAAATCAAAAATGCAGAAAAAGAAAAAAAAATTCAAGAAATGAACTTAAGAGAATTTAGATCTTTAAGAGATTATGCAAATCATACAATAGATGAACTTCATTGTAGTATTCAAAAACATGATGTAGTGTTTGATTCATTTGAAATTAAACCTTCTATTATGCAAATGGTATCAAATAATTGGTTTGAGGGAGCACCAACTGAAGATCCAAATTTATGTATTGTCATTTTCTAGAATTGTGTGTTGCATTTAAATATGATAGTGTTTCAGATGATGTTATTAGACTTACACCTTTTCCATTCTAATTGAAGGATAAGGCTAAGATATGGTTAAATTTGTTAGCCCTAGGATCTATCAGAACTTAGGGTGATTTAGTGCAAGAAATTCCTTCCTAAATATTTTCCACTATCAAAAACTGAGAAGCTTAGAAATGATATTACATATTTTTATCAGCATGAAGAGGAATCTATTATGAAGTGTAAGAATGATTTAAAGAACTAGTAAGAAATTTTCCACACCATTTTTTACCCGATTGGTTAATAATTCAAACCTTTTACAATTGATTAGTTGGATCTCTTAGGGCTATTATTGATGCCACTGCTCGTGGTTCAATGATGTCAAAACCATTTCATGACGCTTTCCTTAATTGAAGAGATGGCTACTAAAAATTTTCAATGGTCTTCTGAGAAGGTAAATCTTAAGAAAGTAGCCAATATTCATGAATCTGATACTTTTGCAATGTTAGCAAATCAAGTTGCTAGAATTTTAAGGAAGTTAGGCCAATTTAGAATGACTTTTTCTCAACCAATTTCAATGATTGAAGAGAATTCAGTGGGCCAAATGGTAAATTGTCAAACATCATTAGAAAATTTGAATGTCATAAATAATAATACAAATAAACTATATTCAAACTATTATAACTCAGGTTGAAAAAACCATCATAACTTTAATAGAAATAATAATAATACGGGTGGTAATAATCAACAATGACGGAATAACCAAGTAAACCCATTGGGAAACTGGAACAACAAAGGTAATAATAATTAGCTACCTACTTATTCTCTAGGTTTTAACAGTAATCCATAATTTAAAGAGGAAAAGTTGTCTATAATAGAAGTGGTGTTATAGATGGGAAATCAGTTACAAAGTCAAAGAGCTACAATTAGAAATTTTGAGAATCAAATGGGACAAATAAGAAATTCATTAAGTAATAGATCCCAAGGAACACTTCCTAGTAATACACAGGTATATACAAAAGACCAGACTAAAGAGCAAGTAAAAGTTGTTTAACTTAGATGTTCAAGAGAGTTGGAAGGAAGAGTTAAAAAAGAGATTGAAGTAGAGCGAGAAGGAATTGAAGAGCCTAAAGAGGACGCTTCAAAAGGTTTATAAAGACCTATTTCTCTACTAAAAATTAACTAGGAAAAAGCACCACATATAATCATACAATAGATGAACTTCATTGTAGTATTCAATAACCTGATGTAGTGTTTGATTCATTTGAAATTAAACCTACTATTATGCAAATGGCATCAAATAATTGCATGAAGAGGAATCTATTATGAAGTGTAAGAATGATTTAAAGAACTAGTAAGAAATTTTCCACACCATTTTTTACCCGATTGGTTAATAATTCAAACCTTTTACAATTGATTAGTTGGATCTCTTAGGGCTATTATTGATGCCACTGCTCGTGGTTCAATGATGTCAAAACCATTTCATGACGCTTTCCTTAATTGAAGAGATGGCTACTAAAAATTTTCAATGGTCTTCTGAGAAGGTAAATCTTAAGAAAGTAGCCAATATTCATGAATCTGATACTTTTGCAATGTTAGCAAATCAAGTTGCTAGAATTTTAAGGAAGTTAGGCCAATTTAGAATGACTTTTTCTCAACCAATTTCAATGATTGAAGAAAATTCAGTGGGCCAAATGGTAAATTGTCAAACATCATTAGAAAATTTGAATGTCATAAATAATAAGACAAATAAACTATATTCAAACTATTATAACTCAGGTTGGAAAAACCATCATAACTTTAATAGAAATAATAATAATATGGGTGGTAATAATCAACAATGAGGGAATAACCAAGTAAACCCATTGGGAAACTGGAACAACAAAGGTAATAATAATTAGCTACCTACTTATTCTCTAGGTTTTAACAGTAATCCATAATTAAAAGAGGAAAAGTTGTCTATAATAGAAGTGGTGTTATAGATGGGAAATCAGTTACAAAGTCAAAGAGCTACAATTAGAAATTTTGAGAATCAAATGGGACAAATAAGAAATTCATTAAGTAATAGATCCCAAGGAACACTTCCTAGTAATACACAGGTATATACAAAAGACCAGACTAAAGAGCAAGTAAAAGTTGTTTAACTTAGATGTTCAAGAGAGTTGGAAGGAAGAGTTAAAAAAGAGATTGAAGTAGAGCGAGAAGGAATTGAAGAGCCTAAAGAGGACGCTTCAAAAGGTTTATAAAGACCTATTTCTCTACTAAAAATTAACTAGGAAAAAGCACCACATATATTTCCTCAGACACTTCATCAATGAAAGTTAGATAAACAATTTTCAAAGTTTTTCAAAATCATTAAATAACTTACGATTAATATTCCATTTGTTGAAGCCTTAGAACAAATGTCAAGCTATGTGAATTTTATGAAGGATATTCTTAATAGAAAAAGGAAGTTTAAAGATAATGAGACTATTGCACTTAGTGAGGAGTGTAGTGCTATAATTAAGAAAAAGCTTCCTGAAAAGCTTTAAGTACCTGGTAGCTTCACTAATCCATGTGCAACAGGTGGTAGATCTTATTGGAAAGCTTTATGTGATTTAGGTGCAAGCATTAACCTTATGCCATTATCAATATTTAAAGGATTGGAATTAGGAGAAACATCCCCTACTACTGTAACTTTGCAGTTATCAAATCGTTCAATAATATATCTTAAGGGAGTTATAGAAGATGTCTAAGTGAAAGCGAATCAATTTATCTTTCTTATTGATTTAATTGTGCTAGATATGGAGGAAGATAAGGAGATACCTATCATTTTGGGGAGACCTTTCCTAGTAACGGGAAGACTGATGATGGATGTACAGAAAATGAAATTAACTATGCGTGTCAATGATTAAACAATTACTTTTAATATTTTAAAATCAAAGAAGTATCATCCAAAAGGTAAAGATGATGAATGTTAATGAATGTTGGAAAATGGATGTAATATGAAATCTGAGTGAATGTCATTTCAAACTAACTTATGAAAATAAATCTAAAATGAAGCAGTTGTAACCTGAGCAAGAAGAGGAATTAGAGCAATCTGAAGCAATCTGATGATTTTCAATCTGATGATTTCCATAAGGAAGATTCAAATAATGTTCAAGAAAGTTTTGAAGTCTTAGACAAAATAGAAAAAGATAAATCTTTTTTTCCATCAATCGAAAAACCTCCTGAACATGAAATGAAGTAACTTCCTAAACATTTAAAATATGCCTTCTTAGGTGATTCCTGAACATTACAATTTATAATTTCCATAAATTTAACTTTAGAAGAAGAATAAAGTTTAATGAAAACTTTAAAGAATTATAAGAAAGCCTTTGGATGGAAAATTGCTGATCTTAAAGGAAGCAGTCCTTCAATTTGTATGCATAGAATTCATATGAAAGAAAACTTCAAACTCACGGTTGATCCTCAAAAGAGATTGAATCCAGTTATGAAAGAAATTATTAAGAATAGAAATTTGTTGTGCTGAAACTATCTACCCTATTTCAGATAGTGTATGAGTTAGTCCAAGTCACTGTGTTCTTAATAAAGAAGAAGTAACTGTGACTATGAATGAACATGATGAGTTAATACCAACTAGAAAAGTCAAGGTGTGGCAAATATGCATAGATTATAGAAAATTAAATCTCGTCACTAGGAAAGGTCATTTTCTACTACCCTTTCTAGATCAAATGTTGAAGAGACTAGCTGGGCACAAATACTTTTATTTTCTGGTTGGATATATTGGTTATCACCAAATACAAATAGCTTCTGAGAATCAAGAAAAAAACAACTTTTACTAGTCCTTATGGTACATTTGCTTCTAGAAGAATGCCCTTTGGTTTATGTAATGCCCCTACTACATTTCAAAGATGTATGATGATTATTTTCTCTGATTTAATTGACAAAGGAATTAATGACTTGTTAGTGTTTGAAACTTCATTTGAATCATGTTTAGAACATTTATCATGAGTTCTTAAGCATTGTGAAGAAAGAAATTTTGTCCTTTATTGGTAAAAATGTCAATTTATGATAGTATGAGGACTTTTTTTAGGACATCATATATCAGAAAATGGTATGAAAGTAGATCCTACAAAAATTCAACTGATCACTAATTTACCTCACCCAACAAATGTGAGGGAAATTAAGAGTATTTTAGGACATGTTTGATTATATAGGAGAAATATTAAAGACTTCTCAAAAATTGCTAAGGCTTTATGTCATTTACTTAAAAAAGTTGTAATTTTTAATTTTTATAAGGAGTGCCTAAAGGCGATTGTGTTATTAGAAAATTGGTCACTACACAAATTATTATTTCACCAGATTGGGAACAACCTTTTGAATTAATGTATGATGTAATTGATTATGCTATTGGAGCTGTTTTAGGACAAAAACATGATAAGATTTTCAAAGTAATTTACTATGGTAGTAGATCTCTTAATGAAACTCAAATTAATTATACTACAATTGAGAAAGAGTTATTAGAAATAGTGTATGCTTTTGATAAATTCAAATCATATTTAACTGGTACAAAATGTATTGTTCATACATATCCTTCTACTATTAAATATTTAATGAAAAAGAAGATTAAAAAACTAGACTAATAAGATGAATTCTTCTTATGCAAGAATTTGGCTTTGAAATAGTAGATAGTAATGGAGCTGATAATCAAATTGTTAATCATTTGTCTAGGCTTGATTAGAAAAATCACTCTGTTTTGAAAAACAAATTAATGAACATTTTTCCAGATAAAGAATTGTTCAATATTAATGAGTGGTGTGTTCTATGGTATGCTGACATTGTGAACTTTATTATTAGTTATATTATACCATATGGTCTGACATACCAACAGAAGAGGAAATTTTTATCTAAACCTAAGACTTATTTTTTAGATGACCTATTTTTATATAAACAAGAAAATAATCTAATTATTCGAGGATGTGTGCTTTTAGAAGAAACTTATGAAATTATCCAAAAATATCATAATTCCAATTTTTTGGGACATTTTAGTGTTGATAAAACAACATAAAAAATTTTGCAATTTGGATTTATTGGCCTACAAACTTTAGAGATGTTAATGTTTATATCAAAACTTGTGATTGATGTCAACGTGTAGGTAATATTTCTTGGATAAATGAGATGCACCTCATATATATGTTGGAAGTTGAGATAATTGATGTTTGGGGATTAGATTTAATGAGACCTTTTATACCAAATTTTAAAAATTTACTATGTATCCAAATAGATAGAAGCTATTGCTTTACCTCAATGTGATGCTCAAAGTATTGCAAAGTTATTAAGAATGAATATATTTTGTAGATATGGAATCCCAAGAGTGATCAAACTGATGGGGGAAGTCATTTCAGAAGATAAACTATTAAAGAGATATAAGTTATTAAGGAAATATCATATAAACTATAGGATTGCTACTGCTTATCATCCTCAGATAAGTGGTTTAGCTGAATTATCCAATAGTGAAATTAAAAGAATTTTGGAAAAACCTATGAATCCAAAAAAAATGGATTGGGCAGTTAAACTTGATCATGCTTTATGGATTTATAAGACTGCATATAGAACTCCTATAAGAATGTCCCCATTTAGGCTAATATTTGGCAAAGCTTGTCATTTACCAGTTAAACTTGATGTTGACCTCACTTTTGGTTGGGTCTATTTTCTTCCTCAGAAGCCTAGGATCTACTCATAGAACAGTCCTATTGACTACTCCTAGAGGACTAGTAATGGAACCCTTGATACACCAAGATAATTTACTATTTAAGTATCATTTTATGCTTAGGTTTGGTGAGATTTCACTTTAAAGAAGGGTATTTTAATGATTTTGTTGCAGGTATATCAATTTTAGGCATTTGGAGAAAAAAGTAGCAAAAAGAAGTAAATTTGGAGCCAAAATAGAGACTTTTATGATCTTGACGCCTCAAGCGCCATTTTTCAGAGAGCTGGAACTAGAAGCACTAGGAACTAGTGCTAGAAGCGTCATTTTATAGAGAGGCGGTGCCATAAGCACCAAATTGGCGCCAAAAGTGCCAGATTGGCACTAAAAGCACTAGAATCGAGAGAACGGTGTAGACTTCATTAAGCGGCGCTAGATTGGTGCCAGAAGGACTAGAATCCAGAGAACAGTGCAGACTTCATTATGCTAGTGCCAGAAGCACCAGTGACAAATTAAGTTGGCATAAGTTGGTTGGTGACTATTTTTGAGTAGTTTTTGAAGGCTCCAAACATTTCAAACATCTCATGGAGTGTTTTAATGCATTTAAACTCTTTGGAAGGCTCTTTAATGAAAAGATATGTCTCTTGGATGAAAAGGCCTATCTCATGGTGTAAAAAGGTGTGACTTTTGGGAGAAGAATTGGGGGAATTTTGAATTTATTTTGGGAGCTAATAAGTATAGCAAAAAAGTGGGGCATGAGATAGAGAGAAAGGTGTTGACGTTGAGAAAAAGGAGAGGATTTTCTTCTATGGCTGTAAGAGGAGAGGGAAGGTGACAAAATTCTTCTTCATTACACTTCTAAGAGAGAATTGAACCTGCACAGGAATTGGGGAGGAGAACTATATGAATATATGGATCAAGAATCTCAATATTCATCACCTATTCAACATTACTTTAGTTTGAATGCACTTTTGAAATTGATTAAGAAGTTGGCAAAAGAGGTACATAATAGTTGGCATTAAACTGAAAATATTTCTGAAATGTTTGACCATCTGGATTGAAGAATGAAGGAACACTTTGAACACACTGGTTGTATTGAAGAAAGTTTGGTTGAAGTTTAGGAAAAATGCTTAGGTTGAAGAAGCTTTGAAGAATGAATTTTCTTACTGATCATTTTACAACTTGTACGTGCACTACCAATCCATGAGAAACATTTAAGAAGATGAAAGTGAAGAGGATGTTTGAACTCATTTTAGCATGAAATTTGTAGTTATTTTTTCTTTTGTATGTTATGTGTTTGTATTTTATTTGATTTACTTTTATTGTTGAACCTTATATGTATTGTTTGTTAAATTTTTGATACTTAGGCTTGAGCGTTAGTTTGTTGGCTTGATTTCAACGTTGAATTAGATGTGTTGGCTTCAAAACTGTTAGTTTGTAATGTTCAAATTTTACATATAAATGTGAGTTTTTTGTTGTTTGTAAAATTTTATATTATAATTTTTTTAATTATGAGTATAAGTGTTTAATTAAGTTAATTAGAGGTTGATGTGGTGTTGTACACAGTAAATTTTTGAAGAAAATCAAAATTTGAAATTTTTTGGCGTTGGCGTTAGAAGAGCAAGATTGGTGCGTGAGGCACCATTTTACAAAGAATCAGCGCCAGAAGCGCCAAATTGGTGTCTGAGGCATCAGTTTCCTGAAATTGCCAAAATCACTTAAAACCACAAACTGCCCATATAAAATGCCATTTTTACTGCTTGGGTCATCTCCTTCCTTTAAACCAAGTCAAAAATGCTGTCTCCTACCTTTAAACCAAGTCAAAAATGCTTTAAATTTGGTGGATTTGAGAAGATTTCAAAGCCTAAAAGTCTTGGATTCCATCTTCTATTGGTAAGAGCATCACTTTAACTTCGGAATTTTTTATTTTCATCATAGATTTACCATATATTTTGGAAATCTAAAAATTTGAGAGTTTTTTTAAGAAGTCTAAATAAAACCCAAGGTAAAAAGCTTCTTACCAAATATTCCTAATTTTGGAGTTTAATTTAGGATATTGTGAATTTATTTGGATTTTATTTGAATTCATATAGAAATTCTTATGGCTTCAAGATTAAAGAGGGGAAAAACTACGGGAGATGTCGATGCAAGGAGATTTGTTAATTTTAAGGCCCAACATAACTATAATACTAAAATGGGCTTGAGAGAGTTGATTCAAGAGCGAGCATTTTAAAATTTAGAAGGAGAGATTGAAAAGTTGATCATTGCTTGGAAGTGGAAAACATGTTGCTACTTCACCGCATTAGCCATTATTTCTATGATTCAAGAACTCTATGCAAATCCTTGGGTGACAACCGACGATCATGTTTATGTTTGAGGTAAGTAATTTAAATTTACTCGAAGAAGCATCAATGAACTTTATGGAATGAGAAATGCATTTCTTTGTGAGTATGTGATCTCGATTCTATTTCTATATGTTAATGTGATGTATGTGATTGTATTCTTAATTTCCTTATTTATAATTCTTACTTTACAATCAAGCCAAAAACTTAATCCCAAGCAAAAGCTAGGTAAAACTTTATCTTCGAAGAAAATAAGAATACAATTATAATATTTAAATATGGGATAGTACGCAATTGTATGTATCGTTATCAAGTAATATATGACTTTTTGATTAAGCCCCAAATATCAAACCCACAGGGAAAATCTATCAATATACAACTTATAAAACAGATGAAATTAGATAAAAAAATTTTACTTAGTAAAATATGCTTACTTAAACTCTATATACTATAATAGGAATGAAAGTTTGATTCTTTTTGAAATTTTTTATATTTAAAATTAAAGTAAGCAAATAATTATCTTAATTAGATATTTGCAAGATGAAGGCAATATAAATAAAATATCTTTTTTCCTTATCATGAATCATTAACAAGTATAAGAATTCTATTGTGAATGTATTCTAATTGTGTTGTGTCAAATAAGAGCAATAATATTCATTACCCTTACTAGAGATGCTATAAAGAACATTGGTTAATCTATAGTTTGAATAATCTTCAAAATGGGTTAGGTAAGGAAGATACTAGCTCTCACTCTAGAGTTCCCCTTCTCCCTCCACATGGCTAACATCTCATTAAAGTTCATTTCCCTATTTATTTGCACTCAATCATATGAATTATATTCTCATCCATACAACCTCATGTGATTCTTACCAATTGTTGACTGAGACAATACCATCTCGGATCTTACATGTTCTCACAACATATATTAATATCTTAATTGGCCAAATCAATAAGTAAATGAAATACAAGGTTTAAAATCATCAAAACTTCTTCCAAAATTAACGACTAATACTTCACACAACTTTCATCTAATACTTAATCACTTATCATTTTAAGAAAAAAAAGATAAATAAAACTACTCAGAATTCATGGAGAAAAAACAACCACACTTAAATTTGAAAATAGAATTCATGCCAACAAATAGGAAGTCCAAATTAAAACCAAATGTAATCATAAAGATAAAAAACTTATCTCAAATCCTCTTCGTCAAAGTCTTGAAGTTCCTTTGAATCTCTTTCTTCACTTAAAATACAAAATAAAACTTAAAATAAAAAGAAAAAAGGGCGGTAATGGGTGGCGGCGGCGGCGTATGTGGTGGTTGGCATTGGAATGGTCTGGATGGATGAGGAATATGGATGATCCAAGTCTTCTTTTATAATTTTCCAAAAGGTGTCTTGGTGTCTCTTCAAAATGTGTCTCCATTCAATGAATCTTCTAGAAGTTTCCTCTTTTCAAAAGCTAATTGAATGAATTTTCATCTACATTCACTATTTCCCACGTTTTCACTAAGGGTTGCTTCAAATACCTCTTTAAAAATTTGTCCAAATTCAATGTATCATCAAATAACTACTTCGGGAGAGTAAGCGCCAGTCCTAGGTGCTTAGGCACCTCAATTCATTTTTGCACCTTCAAAATTTTTGCTCCAAATTTGATCTTTTTTCACACCTTTCACCATTTTTCGTTTATTTGATTGTACTTGAAGGAAAATCACACAAATACGTTTCATTAAAGCACAATATCTCAAAAATAGGTATAAAAATGTGTACATAAAGACTATATATTTTAGGTGTATCAGCAAGTGATCCCAACTTTCTATATAGATGTTAATTGTGATGTATGTGATTATATGCTTAATTTTCTTAAAAATAATAATGATTCTTTCTTTGCAACAAAGCCAAAAACTTGTTCCAAAGCAAAAGCTAGGTAAACTCTTTACTAAGAAGCACATTAGAAAAAAAGTTAAAAAATTTAAATATGAGATACTACGCAGGTATACAAATCGTTATCAAATAATATAGGACTTTTTGATTAAGCCCTGAATATCGAACTGTTGACCTCACTTTTCGTTGAGGTTTAGTTTCTCCTCTTTAGTTTCCTAGGGTCTAGCCATAGGACTTTCTTGTTGACTATTCCTAAAAAAACTAAAGAGGAATCCTCGCCATTAGAAATTCTACCCTCCTCTTTCTTCAACTTGAAGCTCCACATATTGGTCCTAACCTCTAGATCAAGGTAAGTTCCCATAGAACTGCTTGCCCGTAGGGTTGACTCTGGGTGTTGGTCTAGGACTAAGGCACTCAATCTCACTCAAAATCACTCACAACCCTAAAGCCAAGAATTTCCTAGCTTTGGTCCCTTGATCCTTTGGGAGACTCATGTAGATGGTCCCCTAAATCCACTAGTCTTAGGCTAGGGTTTAGATAAGACCAGTACATAGAGGCCCCAAAAGGGGATTCCACATTTTGCCCAAATCCAAATCCAAAAGTGGATTCCACTTTTTGCCTAAATCCACTACCCTTAGGCTAGGGTTTAGATAATACCAGTACATAGATGACCAAAAAGGGGATCCCCCAAATCCAAAAATCCTCGAACCTTCGTAACAATCTTCTACACAATGTTGATCAATTAATTGGGCTCAAGATCATGGCTAGCCTAACCCAACCCCACTTTAAGCCAAATTTACCCACTTGGACCCATGCACTAAAATTGGCCTAGCCGCCGTAAAGCCACCAACTTTATGACTCCAAAGCCACCAAAATCCTCTTAGCTACCAGGATAAACCATCAAAAACCCACCAAAGCATGCTATGGACCAATGAATACCCAAATTAAGGGATTTTAACCCATTTTTTTACCCAATTTACAAAATCTCCTCCATCATTGCTTACCCTTGGGGGTAAATTATAATTAAGCCTCCCCCTGGCTCATCTGACTTCTTAGCCACCTCCCCTGGCCTTGTCGGCCGGCCAAGTAGCTGAAAAACACCAAAACCATGAGCCACCCCCAAAATTTAAACCCAATTCAAACCTAGAGGCTACCTCTTCCCATTTAAAATTTAGAGCTTCTTTGCCCTCCACCTAAGCATCATTTTGCACCCCTCAATTGCCCATGACAGCCACCCTAAACCAAATTTATTTAAACCTCACATCCATGGCCAATTTAAGAGACCTAAAATTTTCTTAAGGAAACTCTGCCAAACTGCCCTCGATGACTTCTTAAGGCCTCCTCAGTTCAAGCCAACCATTTTACCCCACTGAGCTTCACTGTGGAAGCTCAATTTTGAGCTTGAATTTTTGCCAAAAACAAGGAATGATCTCTCCACACCTCCATAGTGAATCAAACTTCAATTAACTTTGCACACACCTTCTCCATATTGAAATTAGTTGATTCCCCACAAAAGATCCCTCTCAAACAGCCTCTAGTATAGACTTCAATCAACACCTGAAATCAAGCTTGGTTGAATTCATACCTAGACCATTCACCAGGGCACATAGCTTCATCTTAAGGTTCTTTGGGACCGATCAAAGCTACCACAACCACTGATTGAGGCCTCCCTTCTCAGACAAAAGTATTGAACACATACCCTAATCCGAGCCTATTTTCACTCTCAATACGTACTTACTATATTTCATACCGTATAATCCATATAGATAGGTTCATCTTAAGTAGATGAAGCTCTAGGAACATACCCCATGAGATTTAGTTGAGTCTAAAGGTAGATCTTAAGGTTTGAGTGTAGGCGGTTCTCGAGTTAGCCTATTTGGGGACGATGATGGGGAGCTGTCTGATCGCGCGTTTATTTCATCAATAGATGAGATCTAGCTGGATGAACTATTGATATGTGAACTGCGGGCTGCGTGGCATGTCAGGGTGGAAAGTGCAGCAAATGGAAGCGCCTCGCATCGCCTTTCGTAGCTGCCTAGGATGAGGTGGTGTTGCACGTTTAAATAGAAAATTAGGGATTTAAATAATTCAAAAAATGCTCCCTCACTTTAAAAATTCATATCTTAGTGTAAAAAAAATCACAAAAATAAAATTAAAATATCCTAGTGCTCGGTGAATAGAGGAGAAAAATGTGGAAATAGTTTGAAGTTTATTTGATGCATATTTTATTTTTAATTAATTAAATATTATTGTGAGCCTTCTAATTCTCCATCATGTAGACATTTCACCATGGCTTGATATTTTGGCATGTTTTTGCCTCTGTCTTAGGGGACATTTCTTGATTTTTCCAAAGTCAGAGGAGACCTTTAAATAGAGATCCATATTTTCCAAGTTTACGTCTATTATATGCATAAATTAATCATGATAATTAGCATATTATTTAGAAAAATCCAAGAAAACTTTTAAAGGTTTATTGTGACCATAAAACCATTTGAAAAATATTTCATGATCTAAATCATTAAGAACACACCTAATTTCCAAAAACCCTAAAACACAAAGAAAATTAATTTTTGGAACACAAACATTTAAATGACTTAGTTTTTAATCTTCACTGTAATTTGAAGTTCAGAAAACTCCTCAAAAATATTCAAAATATTTGGAGCTCATTTGATAACTTAACTTGATTTTCAAAGTTAAATGACATTTTTGACACTAAAATGATTTTTAATAATTAACATATAACTCAAAAAACCATAAAAATTGGTTTCGGGAGTTCTCTATGATCAGAGAAATTTTCTAAAATATCAAATTATAAATAAAATAAAAACTTCATTTTTAAGCCTATTTTAATATTTAAATAATTAAAAATTTAATAAAAATCACAAAATTAATAAAATTTTTGGAAATGTTCTAAATTGTTTCATATGCACTTAGGAGCAATTATTATATTTTTCCTAATTTTCCAAGTGAAGATATTGAATTTAAAAGCTTAAAATAATTTTTAAAGGCAAAAAATGAATTTTTCTTAATTTTTCACTTAAATAATACTAATAATTCAAAGAAAAATCAGGAAAATGTGAAAATTATTTTCATGGGTTCCCTGACCTTAGGGAGATTTAATAAAAATGCAAAACTTAATTTTTCACATTTAAAATATTTTGTAATTAATAAATACTTCAGAATTAAAATAATTCTAATAATTAAAATAAAACTTAGAAAACCATCAAATTTGGTCCAAGTAGTTCTCCGGTTTAGGTCTACTTCCAGTAAAAATTTCAAGGGATCACGCTTTTCCTTGGTCAAGTTATGGAATTTCCTTTGAAAAATCCTACTTTTGCATAAAAATAAATATTTAAATTAAATTAAAACTTGATAAAACACATTTTCTCCCCTGATGTCTTAACTGACCCATGAGTGAGGTGGGATGAATATTCCAAAGTCATTTGAATTAAATTTGATGGAGCCTTAGGAGAAAAGTGTAATTTTTTAAATTTAGCCTTAATTAACATTTAGGTTTAACTCAAGAAAGGGAAATGGGAAACCTTTAATCTTAATCAACATATTTAGATGATTGAAACATAAGGGATTAATTGCTAGAAACTAATCTAACTTTTCCCTAGTTAAAAGATAAATGTGTAAATTCCTTAAATCATTAAAAGTTTGAAGTCTATCAAATTAAATGATCTTAGACTTAGAGAGGATGTGTTGGGTGTTAATAACTCATTAATTTAATACCCCCATTTTGGATGTTCAAATAGCATTCAAAAGTCTTGATGATGAATTATTATCACTTAGAAATCTCGTTCAAAATGATTAAGACATTCACTAGGACCTTAAGGGCTTAGTAGTGACTTAAGCTAAATCAAATTTGGTTAAATGAGGATTAGAAAAGTGATTGTAAATAAAAAGTCAAACACAATTAAAACACTGCAAGCCCAAGATAGAACTAAAAATAGCGAAGTGTCTTAATAGCACTAACTTGCCCCTTTAAGGGCCTTCACCCACATAATTTTCAAATTGAGTGATAAATGATAATTACCCTACTCTTAGGGATAATTGAAACATCAATGTTCATTGAGCATTGGAGATATTTA